>NW_026512532.1:0-85327 GCF_027579735.1 Bombina bombina | reverse complement strand
ATATTTATTGGTAATCTCGCCTCTTGAGATTTCCAAACCCCTTGTGCTGTCAGAGATCCCCAAACAGCTCCTCAACCTAAAAGACTTGCATCTGTTGAGATCACAGTCCAGGTTGGCCGAACAAAAGAAGCCCCTTGAACGAAACGATGGTGATCTATCCACCATGTCAGAGAGTGTCGTACATTGGGATTCAAGGATATTAATTGTGATATCTTTGTATAATCCCTGCACCATTGATTCAGCATGCAAAGCTGTAGAGGTCTCATGTGAAAACGAGCAAAGGGGATCGCCTTCCGATGCTGCAGTCATGAGACCTAAAACTTCCATGCACATAGCCACTGAAGTGAATGACTGAGACTGAAGGTGCCGGCATGCTGCGACCAATTTTAAACGTCTCTTGTCCGTTAGAGACAGAGTCATGGACACTGAATCTATCTGGAAGCCTAAAAAGGTGACCCTTGTCTGAGGAATCAAGAAACTTTTTGGTAAATTGATCCTCCAACCATGTTTCCGAAGAAACAACACTAGTTGATTTGTGTGAGATTCTGCAGTACGTAAAGACTGAGCTAGTACCAAGATATCGTCCAAATAAGGAAACACCGCAATACCCTGTTCTCCGATTACAGATAGTAGGGCACCCAGAACCTTTAAAAGATTCTTGGAGCTGTTGCTAGGCCAAATGGAAGAGCAACAAATTGGTAATGCTTGTCTAGAAAAGAGAATCTCAGAAACTGATAGTGTTCTGGATGAATCGGAATATGAAGGTATGCATCCTGCAAGTCTATTGTGGACATATAATGTCCTTGCTGAACAAAAGGCAGAATAGTCCTTATAGTCACCATCTTGAAAGTTGGTACTCTTACATAACGATTCAAAATTTTCAGATCCAGAACTGGTCTGAATAATTTTTCTCTCTTTGGTACAATGAATAGGTTTGAATAAAAACCCAAACCTTATTCCTGAGGAGGAACTGGTATGATTACCCCTGAAGACTCCAGGTCTGAAACACACTTCAGAAAAGCCTGAGCTTTTACTGGATTTACAGGGATACGTGAGAGAAAAAAAATCTTCTCACAGGAGGTCTTACTTTGAATCCTATTCAATACCCTTGAGAGACAATGCTCTGAATCCAATGATTTTGGACAGATTGTATCCAAAAATCCTTGAAAAACCTTAATCTGCCCCCTACCAGCTGAGCTGGAATGAGGGCCGCACCTTCATGCGGATTTAGGGGCTGACTTTGGTTTCCTAAATGGCTTGTATTTATTCCAATTTGAGGAAGGCTTCCAATTGGAAGCAGATTCCTTGGGAGGAGGATTGAGTTTTTGTTCCTTATTCTGACGAAAGGAACGAAAACGGTTAGAAGCCTTAGAGATTTACCCTTAGGTTTTTTATCCTGAGGCAGAAAAACTCCTTTTCCCCCAGTGATAGTTGAAATAATAGAATCCAACTGAGAACCAAATAAATTATTACCTTGGAAAGAAAGAGATAGTAATCTAGATTTAGATGTCATATCAGCATTCCAAGATTTAAGCCACAAAGCTCTTCTAGCTAATACAGCTAAAGACATGGATCTAACATAAATTTTGATAATATCAAAAATGGCATCACAAACAAAATGATTAGCATGTTGCAGTAAGCGAATAATGCTAGATATGTCAGAATCCAATTCTTGTTGCGCTAAATTCTCCAACCAGAAAGTTGATGCAGCCGCAACATCAGCCAAAGAAATAGCAGGTCTGAGAAGATGACCTGAATATAAATAGGCTTTCCTTAGATAAGATTCAAGCTTCCTATCTAAAGGATCCTTAAAGGAAGTACTATCTTCCATAGGAATAGTGGTACGTTTAGCAAGAGTAGAAATAGCCCCATCAACTTTGGGGATTTTTTCCCAAAACTCTATAGATTTTGCTGGTAAAGGATACAATTTTTTAAACCTTGAAGAAGGAATAAAAGAAGTACCTGGCTTATTCCATTCCCTAGAAATCATATCAGAAATAGCCTCAGGAATAGGAAAAACCCCTGGAGAAACCACAGGAGGTTTAAAAACAGCATTTAAACGTTTATTAGACTGAACGTCAATAGGACTGGTTACCTCAATATCCAAAGTAATTAACACTTCTTTTAATAAAGAACGCATATACTCTATTTTAAATAAATAAGTAGATTTGTCAGTGTCAATGTCTGAGGAAAGATCTTCTGTCATCAGAAGAGGATAAATTCTTATGTTGTTGGTCATTTTTAATTTCATCAGCTAAATGAGAAGTTTTAAAAGACCTTTTACGTTTATTAGAAGGTGGAAATGCTGACAAAGCCTTCAGAACAGAATCAGAAACAAATTCTTTAAAATTTACAGGTATATCATGCACATTAGAAGTTGAAGGAACTGCAACTGGCAATGTACTATTACTGATGGAAACACTATCTGCATGTAAAAGCTTATCATGACAACTATTACAAATGACATTCGGTGAAATAATTTCTACAATTTTACAACAAATGCACTTAGCTTTGGTAGAACCGATGTCAGGCAGCAATGTTCCAGCAGAAACTTCTGAGACAGGATCAGATTGAGACATCTTGCACAATGTAAGAGAAAAAACAACATATAAAGCAAAATTATCTATTTCCTTATATGACAGTTTCAGGAATGGGAAAAAATGCAAAAGCATAGGCCTCTGATAGAGAAAAAAGCAAGAGGCAAACATCAATGGGGTATTGAAATAATGACGACGCCGCCGTCTGAAAGGTCTCGGCGTCACGTATAACGCCGGAAATGACGAAGTTGCGTCATAAACGTATTTTTTTCGCGCCAAATATATTTTTGCGCCAAGAATGACGCAATAAAGTTTAGCATTTGACGCACCCGCGGGCCTAATACCCGCAATAGCAAGAAGTAGTCAATTGAAAAAAAAAGACTAAACCCCAGGTAAGAAATGAATTTCTTAAAATGTTTATATTCCCCAAATATGAAACTGACAGTCTGCAGTAGGAAATACATGAACCTGACTCATGGCAAATATAAGTACAATGCATATATTTAGAACTTTATATAAATGCATAAAGTGCCAAACCATAGCTGAGGTGTCTTAAGTAATAAAAAACATACTTACCAAAAGACACCCATCCACATATAGCAGATAGCCAAACCAGTACTAAAACAGTTATTAGTAGAGGTAATGGTAAATTGAGAGTATATCGTCGATCTGAAAAGGGAGGTAGGAGATGAATCTCTAAGACCGATAACAGAGAACCTATGAAATAGACCCCCGTTAGGTAAATCATCGTATTCAAATAAGTGATACTCCCATCACGTCCCTCTGACATTCGCTGTACTCTGAGAGGAATCGGGCTTCAACAATGCTGAGAAGCGCATATCAACGTAGAAATCTTAGCACAAACTTACTTCACCACCTCCATAGGAGGCAAAGTTTGTAAAACTGAATTGTGGGTGTGGTGAGGGCGTATTTATAGGCATTTTGAGGTTTGGGAAACTTTGCCCCTCCTGGTAGGATTGTATATCCCATATGTCACTAGCTCATGGACTCTTGCCAATTACATGAAAGAAAACATTTGTTGTTTTTTTTAAGAAGAACTGTGTTGCATGTGATTTCCTTTTGATATGCCAGGACCCTTAATAAATACTTTGTAAGGTACACAGAAGATAACTTATTTTCTAAATGGCAATTCTATTACCCTAACCTTTCAGCACTGGGACGGATGGAACACAGAGACTCTATCCAGGAACTACACTGGGGTCATTGATAGGTCAGCCAGCCCTGTAAATTAGTGCTTTTATATGAAATGATGCTTCAGAAACATAAATAATGCAATATATATGTTGTTTGGTTTTAAAATACTCTTCACAACATCACTAAGAGATTGCCTTTATGTGTATATGGAATAGATTTACCTAATGGAAATTATAAGGTGTTCCATAATTTCAGGCAAAGACTCCGGTATTTTATTACCTGTTGTAAAAGAGAGGGGAGTGGATATTTCTGGCAAAAGAGAGCCCTCTGGAAAGAGGGTGGGTCATATCATGGAAACTTGTATAAGAAATTTTTGTTTTATCAATGAAGGTGTTCATTCTTACATGGGAGGCTGTATACCAACAGAGTGAGGGACCATATTTTCCTGCCAACCTCCCTGGCACAGATATCCAAAGCTAGTAAAGTATAAGGTTTTCAGTTATTTCTCCTTTTTATTTTAAAACTGTTTGCTTGTGTTTAATTCTATTTATTAACATATTTTTATTAATAATGCATTGTGCTAATTTTTCGCATAATAAATATGAAATTATTAAGTTTCTGCCTTTGTCTAATATTTGAACCACGTTACTGAAAGAGACTGGTAGTATTAGTACTGTGATTTTAGGTTAATTTTTGCTAAATTGTAATCTGGGAGTTAATGTGTAAGTTTGAGTTTTTCCTTAGGGTTTCCCCGTCAATAAATCATAAGTGGTGGCAGCTTATTTCGTTTGAGTGGCAGTAAAGGGCATTTAATCTAAGTCTAGTACAGACTAGAGAGTGTTGTTAACCCTTGCACCCACTGAACTAAGTCACAGGCTTGCCTGGACTGGCTAGACTGGGACAGGATTAGTGACAGTAGAAAGGGTCTGATAACCCTTTCTGTGCCAAACAAGTGACTGGCGCAGTGTTGGTTAACCTTGGTCGTCACAAACACATTTAAAGATGCAGCTCAAAAATTCAGTTTTTTTGAAGATGATCAATCATGGGACTTAACTCTGAATGAAGCTGCAAGGGAAATGATGCCTTGACTGCTTAGAGGGCTTTTTGCTCATATTTCTGCTTTAGCATCTCCACCAAATGCTAAAGAGCTTTTTGAAAAACTTTTTGAAGAAAAACTTTTTGAAGACTTTTCAAGACACACTGGTCACACACCAGAGTGTTAAAATTGTTTAAATTATGCACTTAGAGATATTCGGGATATCTTGATTGTTAAAGTGTAGGTAAACTTTGATGAATGACAGCCCATTTTTTTTAAATACTATTAAAAACAGGTTCACTTTCATTCAAAGTTTAGAAAGCAACCGTTTTGAATAAAAACTTACCTTTTTTTTTCACCCAGAGATCCTCTCTTCACACATCATCAATGACTAATCCAGCTTCCTCCAATCACGGCATGGCCTCAGGCAATGACTACCCTGGGGGAAAGCCGTGATTGGAGGATGCTGGATTAGTCATTGATGATGTGTGAAGAGAGGATCTCCGTGTGGGGGGAGCTGCTATGGCTGTGCAAAGAAGAGAGGTAAGTTGTTAATCAAAACGGCTGCTTTGTAAACTTTGATGAATAAAAGTGCCCCTGTTTTTAATAGTATTTTTAAAAAGCGGGCTTTTATTCATCAAAGTTTACCTTCACTTTAATGGCAAAAAATGTCAGGATTTTGGTATACTAAATCCTCCAAACAATTTACCAGAAAATCCCAGAGACCTCTATGATGCTGCTTTTGAAAGATATACTGGAGTCCAAATGAAGGCATCTTTTAATGATATTCAAAAACAAAGTTTTGAAGAAATCATTGCTGCATCAGAAAATCACACTTTACCACAAAGGTGTTATTTCCTTGATGGTCCTGGTGGTAGTGCTAAAACCTACCTATACAAGACTTTGTTGAGGACATTTAGAGGAAACACTGAGGTAGCATTACCAGTTGCTTCAACAGGTATTGCGGCAAATTTACTTGAAGGTGGACGAACATACCACTAGCAGTTCAAGTTGCCAGTTCCTTTGTTGGATACTTCAACCTATTCAATGAGGCAAACCTCTAATGATGCGCAAATGATTCGTACAGCAAAGAATATTATTTGGGATGAATCTACCATGTCTTCCAGTGATGCACTCAGATGCGTCAACGAACTCCTTCAAAAGCTGGTGAATAACAACAAACCTTTTGGAGGAAAAACAATTCTGTTCGGAGGTGATTTCAGACAAACTCTTCCTGCTGTTGCACATGGAAATAGATCAGCTATAGTTGAAGCCAACATAAAATTCAATCCACTATGGCATAAGTTTAAGCTTTTGAAGCGGACAAATAATGTAAGATCTGTTGATCCTGAGTTAAGCTCTTGGCTTCACAAACGAGTATGGCTTTCATGAAGATATCTTTGAAATTCCATCTCAAATGACCTGCAAAGACTCCATTGTAAAGGAGATTTTTGGTGAACAGTTAAAAGATTCTGATGATTTTAAGTTTGCCAAAATGGCAATTTTATGTCCAAAAAATAGTGATGTTGACAAGATCAATGAAGAAGTTCTTAGTTTGTTAGAAGGTGAAACCTCTACTTATTTAAGCACTGATTCTATTGATGATGAATCACAGGAAGAGAGGGATAATTACCCAGTTTTTAAATGAATTGGCTCCTTCTGGAATGCCAGTTCATAAACTCAATCTTAAAATTGGTAGTATTATTATGCTTTTGCGTAACCTTAATACTAAGAGAGGTCTCTGTAATGGCACCAGAATGGTTGTGAATGCTTTGCGGCAAAATGTAATTATTGCTCAAGCATTAACATGTACTGCGGAAGGGCAAAATTTATTTATTCCTCGATTAGACTTAGCCCCAAGTAATACAGAACTTCCTTTTATATTATGAAGAAGACAATTTCCAGTTAAATTAGCATTCGCTATGACTATTAACAAGTCTCAAGGTCAAACTTTAGATAGAGTTGGCATCTATTTGCCTGAACCTGTTAAAGGAGACTTACCGGCATTTAAGAAGCTGAACATTAAATGCTTCATAACCAAAATGCCTCTAAGGTAGTCTCCAATAGTGCCTGCCCCCACTGAAGAATTAAAAAGCAAAGTGGCAAAAGTTCCCCGCCCTTATGTGAAGTCACCCCTTATAGACCACAAGTCATAGATGGAAAAAGGGAATCAAGGGACTCGCAGCTCTCAGTAGCTCCCGGTCTGACAGAAAATCCTCATCCTGACATGGACCTAGGAACTTCAGCTGCAGGGCAGGTACAATCTCCTAGGTCTGTCAGCCTCACCCGACCGCTGACAGGGACTTGAAGATAAAAGAAAAGCAGAGTAACCAACCCTGGTTTTCCTGGGTTAGTATAAATTGTAATAGCCACCATTACTTTTACTAAAGAGGATTACATGGACACAGCATTGCCCCAATCCTTGCTTGCAGGGAAAATACCCATTAAAGGATTAAACCTTGATTTTCTTCAGACACCATCTTCGCACACCACCTACGATGTACACAGGCAAAGAATAACTGGGGAATTGTGGGAAGTGAGGATACTTAAATCTTTGCTGGGATGTTCTTTGCCTCCTCCTGGTGGCCAGGAGTTGAATTCCCACTAGTAATTAGAATTAATTTGTAGACTCTCTATGCCAATGGAAAGAAAAACAGTTTAAAAATCAAACAAATGTGTACTGATGAAGATTTAGAGAGGAAGATAGCTGGAAATATCCTGTATTTTCTTGTCTGACTGGTTCTGTACAATAATGCTTTTTATAAAAAATAGATACAAATGTTTGTGTGAACAGTAATTTTCTACATCACAGACATCAAAACTTGATATGAAACTTGATAGCTATGTTCAAACATTAATTTGTTTCAAACAAAGGCAGTATATTTGATCCTTATAATGTATACCTGTTTGAGAAGATTGCAGGAAAGTGTGAAGATGTCAAACAGTGAAGAGTCTCTAAAAGATGAAGCAATTTTACGATGTTTGGTCAGAGGGTGTGTAGCATCTGCCTGAGAAACAAAAAAAGGTTAATAGTGTAATTTCACTATATACAAATCACATATATCCCACAATGCTCAAGTACAGTAGAACAAGCCTGGAAAAGGTTAATATTTTCTTTTAAAAATTTAAAAAACAAAATCTAGAGATGTACAATGTACCACAGTAGAAATAAGACCAACACAAAATACCTAATAAAAGAATGAAAGACAAGATTTATTAAAGGCATGTCACAAGTAACTGATTAATACATTAATAAAAATATGTTTTACATTTTCCGCTTTTGTATAATTGAAACATATCTATTGTGCATCTGCAAGTCAAGACTAACTTATTCCCCTTATGATAAAACCACCAATATCAGGCTGTGCAAAGCCAATTTAGTAGTCAAGATTGTGTTCCTAGGGGGCTCATTATCTGGAAGAGATGTTATGGGCTATTGCTCATTAAACACAGCCCTTAAAGGGATTGGAAAGTCAAAATTAAATGAGCATAATGCAGATAGAGAATGTAATTTTAACACACTTTTAAATTCACTTCTATTTTGAAATGTGCTTCTCATTTTTGGTATCCCTTGATGAAAAAGAATATGCACGTATCCTACATTAGGGGGAGCTAGCTGCCGATTGGTGCCTGCACACATTTGTCTCTTGTGATTGGATAATTAGATGTCTTCACCTAGCTGCAGTAGTGCAATGCTGTTCCTTCAGCAAAGGATAACAAGATAATAAAGCAAATTTGATCATTCTCAGGAACATGCTAATACAAAAGGGCTGTGCATGCAAAAATAGCAGACCACCTAATTTTATCTATATCTCTTTACATAAAGGCCGTATTTTATCTCTGTATATACACAATGGCCAATACTTAAAGAGATCAACTGAAAAGTAACATTTTATTTCCTCTCTTTCACATCCCACTGGGAACTTAATTGCTGCTGGCTTTCTTTTGTTTAAAATAGGTTTTCTGCAGTGCATATTAAAGTATACATATTTGCAATATAGATGGTAGTTTCAAAATTCAAAAGCAGCTATTTTAAATGTCAAAATTAAGGTAAAGGATCAATGTATAAACAATTTCATTCACTCCAGAGTGTGAAACAGATAATTGGAAACACTTTCAAGTAGAGAAAAAAAATGACTGTACAATATCCCTTTAAATGAGCTGATGCACACTTTGAGAGAAAAACTTGCTTGCAAAGGGTTTTAGTTATCCCCTATGCAAGAAACATTATGTGCATTCTTAAGAGCATTCTGGCTGTAATTCTTCAGGAGACAAAGAATGTGATTAAAGGAACAGTGTACTGTAAAATTGATTTTCCCTTAATGCATTTCCAATGATCAGCTGCAAGGATGCAGGAAAAATTGCTTCTTTAGGATTACTTTTGTAAATTAAATAGCTGATTTTGTTGTTTGAATCCCCAATCCACCAAAATGGGTTGAGCTTGCAGGGAAATCAGATCTCTTTATTTTACACACACATACTTCTTTATATTATTTCTGTCTGTGTAACAAAGTCCAATTGCTTATCTCTCATACATCCCACTAGGAGTGTAATTTCTCTGCTGGCTAGGAATACACAACTTTTCTATAGCCTATACTTAAAGGGACACTGTACCCAATTTTTTTCTATTGTGATTCAGATAGAGCATGACATTTAAAGCAACTTTCTAATTTACTCCTATTATCAAATTTTCTTCATTCTCTTGGTATCTTTATTTGAAATGCAAGAATGTAAGGTTAGATGCCGGCCCATTTTTGGTGAACAACCTAGGTTGTCCTTGCTGATTGGTGGATACATTCATCCACCAATAAAAAAGTGCTGAACTAAAAAAAAAGCTTAGATGCCTTCTTTTTCAAATAAAGATAGCAAGAGAACGAAGAAAAATTGATTATAGGAGTAAATTAGAAAGTTGCTTAGAATTGCATGCTCTATCTGAATCACGAAAGAAAAAATTTGGGTTCAGTGTCCCTTTAAGTATAGAAACTTTCATTACAGGTAGGGATACCACAGTAAAATCAGCTATTTCAATTGTTATAAAAGATAAATAAGCTATTTGTAAATAATGTAATACACTCCAGCAGGTAAAATAGATCATTGTGAACAAATTGAAGGGGAGAAAACTGTAGGGTAAACTGTCCCTTTAAATGTAGACATTGGCTTTATTAAGATGAAAACAAAAACAGCCTATGAAGGGGCAGGACATGCAGTTGTGAACCAGGTAGCTTTATCTATACTATAATTGCGCACGCATCCTCAATGGAATGTTGGCAGCGCAAGGACAACAGAATTCTTTCACCACCCTGCCATTTTCGGAATCCACCGGGATGCAGCAAAGGCAAACGGAGCATTACAAAAGCAAAACCTAATCGCCCACATTAAAGTATTTTTTTTTTTTTAAACTAACCACCCCCATCAAGTATTAAAAAAAAAAAAAAAAAAAACATCGCCCGCACGAAATAACAAAAAAAAATCCTACACAAAGTATTAACTCCTAAAACACAAAACCCCAAAATTGCAATAAACCTATTTACCCTATTAACCCCTACCCCCACACATCGCTATAAACCTATTTACCCTATTAACCCCTAAACCCCACATCGCTATAAACCTATTTACCCTATTAACCCCTAAACCACAAAATCCCTACATCGCAATAAACATATTTACCCTATTAACCCCTAAACCGCAAAACCCCTACATTGCAATAAACCTATTTACCCTATTGACCCCTAAATCCACACATCGCAATAAACCTATTTACCCTATTGACCCCTAAACCGCAATACCCCCACATCACAATCAACCTATTTACATTATTAACCCCTAAACCCCCACATCGCAATAAACCTATGCACCCTATTAACCCCTAAACCGCAAACCCCCCACATCGCAATAAACCTATTTACCCTATTAACCTCTAAACCGCAAAATCCCTACATCTCAATAAACCGATTTAACTTATTAATCCCTAAACCGCAAAATCCCTACATCGCAATAAACATATTTACCCTATTAACCCCTAAACCCCTACATCGCAATAAACCTATTTACCCTATTAACCCCTAAACCGCAAAACCCCTACATCGCAATAAACCGATTTAATTTATTAATCCCTAAACCGCAAATTCCCTACATCGCAATAAACATATTTACCCTATTAACCCCTAAACCCCTACATCGCAATAAACCTATTTACCCTATTAACCCCTAAACCCCTACATCGCAATAAACCTATTTAACTTATTAACCCTTTAAACCGCCAAAACCCACAACGCAAATAACTATTTAAATAACTAAGTACAGTACACTAACCTAACCTAATACCCCCTAACAACCCCTAACTTAACACCCCATTAAATAAACCCAAATTACCTAAACTAATATATTCTAAAGTTACAAAAAGTAAAAAAGGCTAACATTACAGAAAATAAAAAATCAAATTACCAAATTTAACAAAATTTAACCTAATCCCTATAAAAATAAAAAAAGACCCCCCCCAAAATAAAAACACCCCCTACTCTAAGAATAAACTACCAGTAGCCCTTAAAAGGGCTTTTTGCAGGTCATTGCCCCAAGATAATCAGCTCTTTTTCAAGAAAATACACAAAGCCCCCTCTAACAGTAAAAAAAAACCCCACCCACCAAACCCCCCCAAATAAAATAACCTAATACTAAAAAAAACCTAAACTACCCATTTCCCTGAAAAGAGCATTTGTTTGGGCATTGCCCTTAAAATGGCATTTGGCTCTTTTTCTGCCCATCCC
Organism: Bombina bombina; assembly: GCF_027579735.1. Lineage (NCBI taxonomy): Eukaryota > Metazoa > Chordata > Amphibia > Anura > Bombinatoridae > Bombina > Bombina bombina. Next base: position 73,835 of record NW_026512532.1, on the reverse strand, counting down.
TAATCTAAATAAAACAAATACCTCCAAAAAAACCTTAAAAAATCCTAAGTCTAACCCCCAGGTTGGTACTCCCGGTTCCTAAAGTCCGGCAGAGAAGGTCCTGTTCCAGGCGGTGAAGTCTTCTTCCAAGCGCAACCTCTTCTTCTTCCAGGAACATCCTGCACAGAGCTGAAGACCGGCGACTCTGGAACTGAAGACTGGCAACCGCGAAGCCATGGAGCGTGTAGGAACTCCTTTGTACGATCGCCGCCGTACACTGAATAGTGAATTCAAGGTACGCGATTAAAGATGGCGTCCCTTGAATTCCTATTGTCTGATTTGATTTTTCCAATTTAAATCAGCCAATAGGATGAAAGCTACTCAAATACTATTGGCTATTTAAATTAGCCAATAGCATGAGAGCAAGTGAAATTCTATTGGCTGATTTGAATAGCCAATAAAATTTCACTTGCTCTCATCCTATTGGCTAATTTAAACAGCCTTCAGTTCCAGAGTTGCCGGTCTTCAGCTCCGCTCCGCGCAGGATGTTCCTGGAAGAAGATGATGTTTTGCTTGGAAGAAGACTTCACCGCCTGGAACAGGAGGACCTTCTCAGCTGGACTTTAGGAACCGTGAGTACCAACCTGGGGGTTAGATTTAGTATTTTTTTTAAGGGTTTTTTGGGGGGGGATTTGTTTTATTTAGAATAGGGATGGGCAGAAAAAGAGCTAAATGTCATTTTAAGGGCAATGCCCAAGCAAATGCCCTTTTCAGGGAAATGGGTAGTTTAGGTTTTTTAGTGTTAGGTTATTTTATTTGGGGGTTTGGTGGGTGGGGGGTATTTACTGTTGGTGGGAGGGGCTTTGTGTATTTTCTTGAAAAAGAGCTGATTATCTTGGGGCAATGCCCTGCAAAAAGCCCTTTTAAGGGCTACTGGTAGTTTATTCTTAGTAGGGGGTGTTTTTATTTTGGGGGGTCTTTTATTTTTATAGGGATTAGGTTTAATTTTGTTAAATTTGGTAATTTGATTTTTTATTTTCTGTAATGTTAGCCTTTTTTATTTTTTGTAACTTTAGAATATATTAGTTTAGGTAATTTGGGTTTATTTAAGGGGGTGTTAGGTTAGTGTACTGTACTTAGTTATTTAAATAGTTACTTGCGTTGTGGGTTTTTGCGGTTTAAAGGGTTAATAAGTTAAATAGGTTTATTGCGATGTAGGGGTTTTGCGGTTTAGGGGTTAATAGGTTAAATAGGTTTATTGCAATGTAGGGGTTAATAGGTTAAATAGGTTTATTGCAATGTAGGGGTTAATAGGTTTATTGCGATGTAGGGGTTTTGTGGTTTAGGAGTAAATAGGTTTATTGCAATGTTGGGGTTTTGCGGTTTAGAGGTTAATAGGGTAAATAGGTTTATTGTGATGTTGGGGTTTTGCGGTTTAGGGGTTAATTTAAATAGGTTTATTGCAATGTAGAGGTTTTGCGGTTTAGGGGTTAATAGGGTAAATAGGTTTGTTGTGATGTTGGGGTTTTGCGGTTTAGGGGTTAATAGGGTAATTAGGTGTATTGCGATGTGGGGGTTTAGGGGTTAATAGGGTAAATAGGTTTATTGCGATGTTGGGGTTTTGCGGTTTAGGCGTTAATAGGGTAAATAGGTTTATTGTGATGTTGGGGTTTTGCGGTTTAGGGGTTAATTTAAATAGGTTTATTGCAATGTAGAGGTTTTGAGGTTTAGGGGTTAATAGGGTAAATAGGTTTGTTGTGATGTTGGGGTTTTACGGTTTAGGGGTTAATAGGGTAATTAGGTGTATTGTGATGTGGGGGTTTTGCAGTTTAGGGGTTAATAGGGTAAATAGGTTTGTTGTGATGTAGGGGTTTTGCGGTTTAGGGGTTAATAGGGTAAATAGGTTTATTGTGATGTTGGGGTTTTGCGGTTTAGGGGTTAATTTAAATAGGTTTATTGCAATGTAGAGGTTTTGAGGTTTAGGGGTTAATAGGGTAAATAGGTTTATTGCGATGTTGGGGTTTTGCGGTTTAGGGGTTAATAGGGTAAATAGGTTTATTGCGATGTAGAGGTTTTGCGGTTTAGGGGTTAATAGGGTAAATAGGTTTATTGCGATGTGGGGGGTTTGCGGTTTAGGGGTTAATAGGGTAATTAGGTGTATTGCGATGTGGGTGGATGACGGTTAAGGGGTTATTCAATTTAGCTTTACTTGCAATTTTTTGGGGATGGCGGAAATATAGGTAAAGAACTGTTAGGTTTATTATAGGGAGGCGGCTCAGTCTACACATTTATGCAGTCACAATGCATAGTGACTGTATAAATAATGTAGACACTGACATTTTTATTAATGCTTATTTTTTCTGTCAGTGTCTACATTATTGATACAGTCACTATGCATTGATACAGTATAAATTATGTGTGGGCGGAGTTACGGAAACGTGTTTCTACATCTGTAGTTTAAAAAAATAATTAGACTGCCCTCTGGGCAAGCTTATCGACTAGTATTTCAATAACACAAATACAAACGTTAACATTTTGTGCATTCCTGTAAAGACTGCAAGTGATACATTACAGCTAATGCTTCACTTCTATGTATGCTAAAAGGGACACTGAACCCAAATTTTTTCTTAAGTGATTCAGATAGAGCATGCAATTTTAAGCAACTTTCTAATTTACTCCTATTATCAATTTTTCTTCGTTCTCTTGCTATCTTTATTTGAAAAAGGCATCTAAGCTAAGGAGCCAGACAATTTTTGGTTCAGCACACTAGAAAGCACTTGTTTATTGGTGGGTGAATTTATCCACCAATCAGCAAGAACAACCCAGGTTGAGGTTCAGTGTCCCTTTAATTCATCATAAAATATATCTGAAAACACCTGGAAACGTATTTTAGTTAGAACAAAATGTACGGGTGAGAAACTTTGACATGCTTTATTTCTGAAAAAAACATCTCAATATAAAAGAAACAAACTTTTCTTTACTATGTTCCATGCTACACACAGACATGCAACCAAGTATAATGATCTCTGATTTAATCCCCTGCTCCACTAGGGGGCAGAAGGCATCTGCCTTCAAATGGTAAGGGAGCATTGATCGCGCTCCTTTGCCATATGAAGCTAGATAGATTATCGCTATAGAGAGCGTCTCTGTCTGTAACAATCTTCCGTTGGTGCCAGTGGGAGCAATGAAATATTGAGATATGGAGGGAGGGGCGAGGTTCCCTACTCTACGGAAAAATGTTAGGCAGGGTGGAGGAAGTGATGGGTTTCTACACTACAGAAAAAAAAAAAAGCATGATTAAGGGTCAGTGTGACTCGAAACGTTGCTGTCCTTCCATGACACCCCAATAAAGATTATCTACTTTTAAAGAAACAGTGCTGGCGCCACTTGTTATTTATCTTTGGGATATATATGTAAGAGGTGACACGGGACCTCTGGCGGACGTGCACTTTATTACACATTTATATACACATACACACACACAGGTAGCCCTCAGTTTACACCGGGGTTAGGTTCCAGAAGGAATGGTTGTAAATCGAAACCGTTGTAAATTGAATCCCAGTTTATAATTTAAGTCAATGGGAAGTGAGGGAGTTAGGTTCGAGGCCCCCTCTCAAAATTGGCATAAGTAACACCTAATACATTATTTTTAAAGCATATATATATATATATATATATATATATATATATATATATATATATACACACATACACACACATATACATACACACAGATACATATATCCTCATATGCGTACTGGGGACTAGTGGAGGGGAAAGAGCTGATGGGAGGGATCAGGGAGTGAGAGGTGTCAGGAAGGAGCATAATCACAACACAGCAGCAAAATTAACCTTACAAGCTAAAATGATTAACCCCTTAGCTGCCAGGAATTTCAGAAGTGCAGTGCGCAGCTGCAATTAGTGGCCTTCTAATTACCAAAAAACAATGACAAAGCCATGGATGTCTGCTGTTTCTGAACAAAGGGGAACCCAGAGAAGCTTTACAACTATTTGCATTTTTATTGCAGTAGTTGTGTGTAAATTTAAGTGAGAAACCCAAAGTTTTCAAAAAAGTTAACTTTTATTTTAAATTCCAAGTGACAGCATTCAATGTGCTGTAATGAGGTTTAGACATCAGGGACTCCAAGTATAAAAAGAAAAACTTTATTGTTGCACAAAGTTTAAAATCCAAAATAAGGGCACAGCACTTAACGTACACAGCTGACGTGTTTCACGCCCAAACGGAGTTTCCTCAGAGCTGATTTTTTTTTTTTTAAAGACAAATCTTTATTGAAAATCAAATAAATATAGGTTACAGACAACAACTATGGGTACAGTAAATACTCAACCAATCGGGTCTCGCTTGAATAATAAATTCAAATGTCTTACAGGCATTACAGAGTCTCTTCTCAGATGATGAGGGTCTATTAGTCAGACCCCTGTCGCTGTTAGTCCTTGAGATTGATTTGCCCACATTTTAACATTTTACATGTCTTAAATCTGAACAGTGGAATTTTAACTTTTTGAGGATGCACAGTCTGTTTGAGCGTGTATTTTTGGTGAGGGGAGAAAGAAGAGAGAGAGGGGGGGGGAGGACCAGGCAAAGGGGTAAGGAGGAGATCTAGGTCAGACATTGCAAGCAGTTTCGCGACATTGTATTGACTTTCAACTAATGGGATTTTCCTTACATGTCATGCGCATGAGTTTGTGTATGTCAGGTTTCCCTATTTTAAGATAGTGGTATCTTTCGAGCTGAAGCTGTTTCTCAGAGCTGATTTTTTACTAGACACACATGACTATTTAGCAGTTAGGAGTTGTTAACAGCCAATCAAATTGCTCGGCATATTTTTCAAATTTGTCAATAATTCATACAAATACTCTCTAATTGCTAATAAACAACAACAAAATTACAAAAAATATATATATACATACAATTCATACATAATAAAAGCATATATATGTTATACAGAAAAAAATAAAATTTAAAACTACAAAGTGGATTCATGACTCAGTTCATTCTAATGCCAAATAATATAATATAAAGTGCATCTCTCGTTAGCGATAGCATACGTAGTATAGATGAGCGTATCTGTGTAACCTCGGGTAAAGTTATCTTTCTAAACAATAGATCTAGTTGTTTCTTAATAACAAACATAACTCTATTACATGTATAAAAATATGAATGAAAGAGTCAAACATAATTTTTCGACCAACAACTACAATTATAATGCTTCCTCTCCACTGTGACCTGTCTTGGTTTAAAACTAAGTATCCTATATGTATTTGAACCCATTGTATGGTTATTTTATAACACTCTGGGCTTATCTTAAATTTGTTTTCGGTTTTATGTTTCACGGGTCTAATGGCACAGCTCTTTCTTTAGAACTACAGCACACCCTAATTATACCACCCTAATTATTTATCTACAAATGGTTGTGTGATGTATTTCATCACACAACTACACTGGCAAGGAAATTAAACCCAAGTATGTTTATTTAGAGCAGCAAATTTATCTCCACCTCTAAGGCCTAGGGAAACACATTCAATACCCTGGAAGCTGAACGCATTCAGCTGTGAACCATGTATAGCAAAAGGTTTTGCTACCAGTGTTTTTGGTATTTCAGTATGTATGGAGAGAGTGGTGTGTACTCAGTGGACACACCACGCCCTTAGGGGGCGCTTCCTCAGTTCCAATATAATAGGTGATATGGTAGTGCTTGTTATGTCTCAACAAAAAACCAGGCCTAAATCTAGAAATATGATAATAGCAACAATTATAAAACTATAAATGAAACCCTAAAAAATCTAAAATGTGGACATAAGTAAGTAACCACAATGCTGAAAATGATAATAGTAAAAAACTATATATATATATATATATAAGAATATATATATATATATTACTAAAATATAAACATAGATTGGAAAAAATAATAAAATCAATTCAAAACCAAATAATGATAATGTGAAAGTCTATGAGTCCAGGGTAATGACAATTTCCAGATGTTTGAGGCTGCACTCTGTCAAAGGATGGCTATCCTGTAGTATGGAATCTAAAAAAGAATAAAAAACAGAGGCGCCACCATGGCCTAATATCGCCGGTACAGGTAAAATGAGCAGCAATATGAGAATGTGAATGCTCACAAACATAAAGCACCCCACTGGTGCTAGTAGAGCAGACTGACACTTCTCAGTGGTTCAGCACACTGTATCCAAAGCGCAGAGATAGTCAGGAATCCTCTGACACTCCAATGTATATGTGCCTATGGATAAAGGAAAAAGCAACACGACATGGCCCAATATCATCAAGACAAGGGGAAAATAATACCAATTGCTTGCACTTGCAAGATGGTGGGCACCTGCAGGTGCAATCTCAGCAAACTGGAGCCAAAACGTCGCCCAGTAGATTTAAAACAGCAATCCTCAACAGGAACCAGGATCAACGATATAATTTATCACAGGAGGTGATAAAAACACACACAATAGCAAGTGTATAAAAGTATAAAAAGTCTTTATTAACACAGAGACGCGTTTCTCAGCCTGCTCAGGGCTGTTTCATCAGGCTATAACAAACATTATAAAACACTTGCTATTTAACAGGAATCTAAAACAAATAGGCTATTGTGATTGGATAATCAATTAGCAGAAACACAATTGGCAAAAAACACACACCTAACTATAATCACCTTTGTGTGGTTGTTAAGGTAACCTTTGTAAACACATGTAGGTAAGATGATACTTAAACATGTTAAACCTCCTTACAAATACAATGTATAAATAGATGTATAAAACATACAATACAAAATAACTAAAAAACTACATTAAACATAACATTTTTGTCCAAAGTCTATCTCTATAGGACATATTAAAAATTAATATAAATCATAGAACCATTGCTATTATCTATATAAATAAACCCAAAGTGCATCTAAAGTAACTGCCTATACATTCTCTCAATTTGAATCTCCTTAGTTTCTCAGTATGCTGCGAGTCTGATACTCGTAATATTAATGTTGCCACTTGTTGAGACTAACTGATTGATCTCAAACGTTAGATAACACATTAGTGCTGACTTACGGTTTATTAGGGTAACGTATGATTGTCTTGAGCAGACTTTCCATAACTGTTTAGTTTGATATTTGTATTAGTACTATTACTTCAAAAGTAGAGCTGTAACTCCTTAGACAAGAAAATAATAGTGCCATAACTGTTTTGTGAACAGATGTCTTAAATGCAGCTTTGGATATAGAAATCCAGAACAGACTGCAAATATTAAAAAACTGCAGATCTGTCAATTGTGATGGGGAAGTGAGCAAGAAACATCCTATCCGTGATAGAGTAACAATGAGCCTATCATGAGAAGTGTGTTAAAAGGCTGTCTAGAGAAGACCCAATAAGATCACTTGTATAAACAAGCCTTTGCTGCCTGTCACACTTGATTCATTGAATGGGTGTATAAAGTGTGGAAAGTCTGCTCAAGACAATCATACGTTACCCTAATAAACCGTAAGTCAGCACTAATGTGTTATCTAACGTTTGAGATCAATCAGTTAGTCTCAACAAGTGGCAACATTAATATTACGAGTATCAGACTCGCAGCATACTGAGAAACTAAGGAGATTCAAATTGAGAGAATGTATAGGCAGTTACTTTAGATGCACTTTGGGTTTATTTATATAGATAATAGCAATGGTTCTATGATTTATATTAATTTTTAATATGTCCTATAGAGATAGACTTTGGACAAAAATGTTATGTTTAATGTAGTTTTTTAGTTATTTTTTAGTTATATTGTATGTTTTATACATCTATTTATACATTGTATTTGTAAGGAGGTTTAACATGTTTAAGTATCATCTTACCTACATGTGTTTACAAAGGTTACCTTAACAACCACACAAAGGTGATTATAGTTAGGTGTGGTTTTTTTGCCAATTGTGTTTCTGCTAATTGATTATCCAATCACAATAGCCTATTTGTTTTTAGATTCCTGTTAAATAGCAAGTGTTTTATAATGTTTGTTATAGCCTGATGAAACAGCCCTGAGCAGGCTGAGAAATGCGTCGCTGTGTTAATAAAGACTTTTTATACTTTTATACACTTGCTATTGTGTGTGTTTTTATCACCTCCTGTGATAAATTATATCGTTGATCCTGGTTCCTGTTGAGGATTGCTGTTTTAAGTCTACTGGGCGACGTTTTGGCTCCAGTTTGCTGAGATTGCACCTGCAGGTGCCCACCATCTTGTAAGTGCAAGCAATTGGTATTATTTTCCCCTTGTCTTGATGATATTGGGCCATGTCGTGTTGCTTTTTCCTTTATCCATAGGCACATATACATTGGAGTGTCAGAGGATTCCTGACTGTCTCTGCGCTTTGGATACAGTGTGCTGAACCACTGAGAAGTGTCAGTCTGCTCTACTAGCACCAGTGGGGTGCTTTATGTTTGTGAGTATTCACATTCTCATATTGCTGCTCATTTTACCTGTACCGGCGATATTAGGCCATGGTGGCGCCTCTGTTTTTTATTCTTTTTTGGTATTTCAGCTTCCAGGGATAGAAGGTGCTCCCTGATCCTGTCCTTTAAAAATCTAGAGGTTAACCCTACGTATTGCATTTTGCAAATATTGCAAGTAATTAGATACACAACAAAGGTGGAATTGCAGTTTATACGATTTTGTATCTTATACTCTTTCTTAGTTTGTGTGGATACAAAAGTATCCCCAGTTTTTAAATAGTTACAGTTTTTACAAGGTTTACTCCCACATCTATTAAACCCTTGCTTGACTGAAAGCCAAGTTCTTGTTGTTATTTTCCCTTTGGTTCATTTTTCCCCCAAAAAAATTCTGACAATGTCTCCTATGGTTTTTGATTTTCGGGAGACAAAGTTACACCTTTTGGAAACATCCTTAAGATCTATATCGCGTTCTAAAATAGTTAACCTTTTCTGGATAATACTACGTATTTCTCCAAATTGTCTACTGAAAGTTGTAACAAAGTTAATGCTTCCTTTCCTAAATCCTTTATTTTTGTTTTTAACCTCTTTTAATAAAGATTCTCTATCCATACCAGAAACCTTCGTTGATAAGTCCTTCAAAGTTGTTAAATCATAACCCCTATCACAAAGCCTCTCAGTTAAGGAGTTTGCATGTTGCCAGTATTTCTTTATTGTAGTACAGTTTCGTCCCAGCCTTATTTATTGTCCTTTTGGTATTCTTTTTTTTAAGTGATAAGGATGAGACGAGTCTGCTCTAAGAATCGTGTTTCCTGAAATATCCTTCCTATAAACCTCTGAGACAACCAAATCATCTTCATGGCTCAGTCTGACATCTAAATATGGAATACATTCCTTTAAGGAACTGAACGTGAATTTCAAATTTCCCTCATTATTATTTAGATGTCGTTCAAAGACCCCAAGATTTTCAGTGTCACCCTTCCAAAATAGGAGCATATCATCGCTATACCTTGTATAAAATTTAATATTCTTTCTATACATGTTATCAGATCCAAAGATAGCTCCTTCCTCAAAATCTGCCAAATAAAGGTTGGTATACGATGGGGCAAATTTTTCCCCCATCGCTGTGCCCCTTTTCTGAACAACAAATTCAGCATTAAACACAAACTAACTGTGATTAAGCAAAAAAGTGATAGCTTCAATAATAAATCCAATCAGATCTTCTGCATAGTTGGAACATTTACAAAAGCATTCTATTCACAGCTGCAATCCCCAATTCATGCGGTATGCATGAATATAGGGATACAACATCTATGTCACAAATGATGTTTTAATATCCCACTCCTGCCCTCTTAATGATGTCAATAGGCGTTACGTGTATCTCAAGAAACCAGGGAGTGACTGGACCACCGGCTGTTATTGTGCGTCCACCCATTCACCCAATCTCTCTCCAAGGGACTCAATGGCAGAGATAATAGGGCGTCCTGGAAGATTAACTAAACACTTATGTACTTTAGGTAAATATTTAAATACTGGTACTCTTGGATATTTAACAAATATGTATTCACTCATTTTATTTGTTAAAACTGAACGCTCAAAAGCATTATCCAGTATATGCTTTAATTTACCCAAAAACTTATTTGTAGGATTGAATGTCAATTTTATATATGTATCACTATCTCCTATTTGTCTATAGGCTTCATCTAAATACTGTTGTTTATTTAGGATGACTATAGACCCACCATTATCTGAATCAAGGATCACCAAATCCGGATTTTTCTTTTTTCTTTTAAGGGCATCTATCTCTCTCTTTTTTTAAAGTTACCGCTGTATTTATATTTCTTGGATACACTATTTGACAAATTCACCAGATCTTGCTCAATAATAGAGTGAAATATCTCTATATCATCATTGCATGCTTGTACAGGATAGAAATTACTCATTTTAATTTCATTTAATGGTTGCTGTCCAGTTTTATTATCACTAATATCACCCTGTTGTAAATCACACAGAGACTATATCACAAAGCTCTTCAAAATTTAGCCTTACATCGGAACCTAAAATAATTTTTCAGATACATAATTTTCAATTCATGTATTTTCCTCACTATTATCTTTAAAATGCTTCTTTAATGTGATCTTCCTAACAAACTTACTCAAATCCAGGATAGTATTAAATAAATCAAAGTCCCGTGAAGGAGCAAAACCCAGACCTTTAAAAAGCATAGATTTTTCAAAGCCACTTAAAGCTATAGAAGTTAATCATTTTTAATTCCTTTGTTTCTTGTAATTGTACGTCTTGGAGTTCTGTCAACTCGGGTAGCGTGGTGCCTTCATCCCTCGCACCTCTCCTTTTTGCTCCTCTGTCAGCTACCCGTTTTTTGTTCTTGCTCCCATTTCTTGAATGGATCTTTCTGGGAGAATATTTTTTGGTGTAGATGTGGATATGGGAATATCTTGTTCATTTGTATTGGATTCATTTCTGGAAGTTGAACTCTCAAAGCTTGAGAAAGTAACTTTTCTGGAACTATTGGCTTTGTTCTCACTATTTTTAGATTAATTTTTGTTATTTTTTCCACTCTTGTTCTTACTCTTTTTAGCTTTTCCAGTTGTTAACTGTTTCGCTGTGTTCCAATTATATACCACGTTAAGCTCATAGTCCTTGTTATCTCTTTCATACTTCTTATATTTATTATCAGATAGTTCATTGTTCAATTCTTCCAGAGTATCATTAAGTTGTTTCAGATACGGTTCAAAGTTGGTTTCCCCTTTAAAAACCTCCATATCCCTAGTCAACTGCTCAATTTCACTAAGTAAACCCTCTCTTTGTTCCTTCTTAAACTTTATAAATTTTTCCATCAAAAATATAGAGCAGTCACTCAATGCCTCATTCCATCCAACCATAAACTGTGGGAATTCTCTATGAAAAGCAGGATATTTTTTTATTCTCAATCCCCTTGGTATCTTTTTTTTCTTTAACGTACAATTCCAGGAATTCAATATCCCACCAAAGTTTTAGTTCCTTGACACTCAACTTTTCTTTATTGGCAAAAAGAGTATTCAAATCCACTTTTATATTAATGTCCACTATAGTACTTGCTGTGGCTGTGCCCTTAAATAGTTGTGCAAATCTTTCTTTCCTGACGTCATCGTTACACCCGGCCATGATAAATAATATTGATCGGCTGGATACCTGAACTGTATATTTAACTCCACTTCGGAGATTGAGGACAAAAGTACGTCCAATATTAGCAATTCTTTAACAACACCCTCTGTACTTTCTCCTGTATAATTAAGTAACCCCTTATATAGTAACTATGTATCCAACATGAAATCACAGTTGTAGAGGAAAAATAAACGACTTACCGCCCTTCTCAAGATCTAATTTTGCTGTACAAATATTAACTTCATCTTGTTAATGATCTGGTAACTTTTTTTTTTTATACGATTGTATTTGGAGGCCAGGGTTTTTCAAACCTGTTCTCAGGCTTCCCTTACAGGACAGATTTTCAGGTTTACCTTGGGTGAGAGCAGGTTAGTATCCAGGTTTACTAATCAGTTGGTTATGTCACCTGCGCTCCAGTTCAGATATCCTGAAAATATGACCTGTTAGGGAGGCTTGAGTACAGGTTTAAAACCCCCTAGCCTAGATTAATATCTTGGGATGTCTACTTTGAAAATACATATAGTGTTCATAGGTGAATTAAAAAAAAAGAAAGAAAAAAAAAAGGCTCCATTTCTGTTTAAACAGAGTGATAGCAAAAATGCTAAACTATTTTCCGGTACTTTGGGCATAAATAAACTCAAATAAAAAAATGTGCGTGGGAAGAATTAAAGGGACATGAAACCCAAAAATTTTCTCTTTCATGATTAAGGTAGAACATACAATATTAAACAACTTTCCAGTTTACTTCTATTATCAAATTTGCTTTATTCTCTTGGTATCATTTATTGAAGGAGCAGCAATGTACTACTGGTTTCTAACTAAACAAATGGGTGAGCCAATGACAATAGGTATATATATATATATAATATAATTAAATAATAGAAGTAAATTGGAAAGTTGTTTAAAATTGTATGCTCTGTCTAAATCATTAGTTTTTTTGGGGGGGGTTTATGTCCCTTTAAGTCAGTTTTAAGTCAGAAACGTATTGCTACTGTGTAATCCGCATTCCATGTGGGACCTCACTAAGGAAGAGTCAGGAACATCTGCTGGTTTAAATGAACAGCATGATCAGTCCCTTGTGACTGTGCGTATTCTGGGGGGGGCAGCCGCTGCAGTGGGTTACACTGCAACTTTGGGGTGTGAAATTATACCTTTACAAAAAATGTGTGCAAAGAAGAAGATTAAAAGAATGTATGGAGGTAAATAAATATAATTCAGACTATTTACTGCTTTCTTTAATAATCTGAATGCTACTTTTACTCTGGCTGTGTGTCTTTTGTTTCCATGCAGGTTTTTGAAAATCCTTGCAAAAACCTACTTTGAAAGCCTGTCATATACATTTTATTTGTTTTTTTTGCATTTCCATACTTGGAAACACAAACATAATGTATATAAAAAAATAAAGTCAATAATTCAGCAGTTTCATGTATTAATTGGAACAGGTTTTAAGTAGTTAAAAATAAAAAAAAATCATCTGAGCTGCTGTACAGTATTTTTTCATTTGAATAAGGACCCTAGAGTATTGTGTTTTCAATTGCTCAAAACTGTACACCTATCCACCCATATTGCAAGCTCATTTGAGAAGGGTCTCACTTGGTACTCATAGCCTATTGAGAAAATGTATGTTTTATTATGGTCATGTAACTAACTGACAACATTTTACCATACAATAGAGAAAGCTATCACACCATACAAACAACATATAATACTTCAGTCCCAGCACTCACCTGATTGATTTCATTAGTTAAATGAGATAATATGCTGACTCCGATTACACAATATTCTACACTGTCCTGTAAGAAAAAATGATGATGAAATTAGCTGAATTGTGCTCAATATTTTTTCCCTTTTTTAAAGTAGTGGTATGTGTGTGTGAATTGAACACTAAAAAGGTTTAATACTAAATAGTATATTTCAAGGCTAATGAAATGGTGAGTAATAAAATTTACAGAGGATGCTTCGAATGGGCAGATATGCAGAGGGTAAAAGCTATGCTATGTGGGCACAGAATAAACAGTTAATGTGAAGATGTCTTGTCAAATCTCTAACCTGCAAGAAGCGCGTCACATCCACAATAACGCTTCTGAACACGTAGTCCTCTTTCTGACAGTCGAACCAACCCAACTTGGTGATACGAGCATACAGCTGTATTAACGCCTGAGTCACAAAAGAGGCCAGCTTGGGCCGTGTTGCTAGGTATGTCAGTACATAGTTCCCTGCAAAGAAACAGATTTAAAGAAACACGGTATTCAAAGAAGCTAGTCTGGGCTCTCTCCCATCCCAACTGGGATGTTAATTTCTACTGCGGCCTCTTGCATAAAGGGCCATTATAATTTTAAAATGTCATGTTCTAATCCTTTAGAGCATGCAATTTTAACACTATCAACAATGCAATGGGGTTATATACACAGTAGAAATATTGCTCGGGACTTGTGGCGCAATGCTGGTCCTGAGTGGAAAATGACGCTGACCCAATCAGCAGCACTAGTTGCACATCTGAGTCGTGCAACTAGGGCTGCTGATTGGATCTGCGCCAAGTTCCGATCCGGACCAGCAGTGCACCACAAGTCCAGAGTGATATTTTTAATGTGTGTTTAACCCCATTGCAGAGGATAAAAACACAGTGCAATCCTAAAATTTTATGTTCTAACGCAGACACCCTCAAACTTGGCCCTCCAGAGGTTTCGGAACTACATTTCCCATGATGCTCAGCCAGCATATCAGCTGGCTTAGCATCATGGGAAATGTAGTTCCAAAACCTCTGGAGGGCCAAGTTTGAGGATGTCTATTCTAACGGATTAGAGCATGTAATTTTTTTTTTTTTTTACAATGGCCCAATAGATTTTCTATATCCAGTACTGCTAAACAACTTGTAAAAAGTGTAATAAATTTCAACAGGTAAAATGGATCACTGGGAAAGAGTTAAAAAGGAAACCATTTTACAGTACAATGTCCCTTTAATATGGGAAGTATATATTAAATTTGATCTGAGATGTCTTAACTTTGCTGTTCCATCAAACAGGAAACGCACAAATATTAATTTGCTACTTTCTGGTGACAACTGCCTTCAATTTGCAAGATTTTATATAAGATTTTGAAGGCTTTATATCCCCCCAGATCACATATTTAGTTATCTATGTAATGTAACTTAGAAGTTACGCATTACATTTAACACATCCCTTCATCACAGTGTAGATTGCTTTTTTCTTTTTTCAAATTACAAGTACTTTTACCCAAATCAGGAATTCCAGAATCACGCAAAAATCCAGACTTTTTTCATCAGCAGAGTTATCCACAGAACATTTTGCCAGCTGGGAGCTGTGTAATACTTTCTATTATTATAACATTTTCTACTATCCAGAGAACAAATTAATTGCATAACAAACAAAAAAATTCTTGCATTTGCAAAGTGTTCTCAGGCAGGGCGTTTTTGCAATCTGACCTTTCTGAGAGAACTTATCACATGTTTCTTCAGTCTCTTTAAAGGAATTTCTGACGTCACCCTATCTAGTAACATAGGGGACATCTAGGCTCTAACGGTCTGCTAACCTCCCATTGGCTGGGGAAGGTTTACAAATATATGTGGGGGGGAGGGGGGTTGGTCTCCGTGGAGTGCACTTGGTGGGAAATGCAGTGCATATGCGGCAGTGCTAGTATAGTGCTGTTATTGTACTGTTCTTATGTGACTGACTGATTCTCTTAGTCAGCAAGGGCCTCAGCTCCTACAAGCTTACTTGTTAGCTACGGCGTGCTGCCTGTGGTTTGATACCCCCTCCCCACCGGCTGGTGACATCACCTATGCAGCAAATCCAAAAAGTGGAAAACAGCACACCTGAATCTTTCTCTTGTGGGGCACGGAGCAACAGACTTGCCAAGTCCTCAGCACAATCACAAACTTCAAAAAACTCCAGCCACCATATTGGTTAAAAGACCTTTATTTTCTTATCCTGGGTCCATACATACGTTTCAAGCCAATGTGGCTCTTAGTCATGTCATGACATCACCTATGCTACAGGCTATGCAGCAGCTGAGCACAGCCTCCGCACGGCTGTGGAAAGTAGAGAACATGCTAGTAATCGCCGGGTCATCAGAGAAAAGGGTGAGAAAGTAGTGACAAGTCATTGCTAATAATCTGGTGTTGAACCGTTTTGACTGAACTTCCAGATTAGTAGCAGTGACTCGTCCTTCCTTATACACACAGATTGCAGCGCTTGGGGTGTCTGCGTAGTAGTTGTGAGGATTAAGGTTTTCTAGTCAAGGATTGAGAGGAATATACAAGCCTTGGGTATGAAACTTTGTTTTCACATTTTTATAAAGTTTCCTCTTTCTGATGAATGTTGATGTTTATTTGATGCTATAAAAAAATTGTTACTTGATAATATGAATATTTACTAAAGGACCAGTAAATACAGTAGCTTTGCATAATCGACAAATGCATGATAACAAGATAGCACTTAGTATAAACTTCAAATGAGTAGTAGAATTTTTTCTGACAATTTTCAAAGTTATGTCTATTTCCAATCCTCCTGTATCATGTGACAGCCACAGCCAATCACAGATGCATATTGTATATTCTGTGAATTCTTACACATGCTCAGTATGAGCTGGTGACTCAAAAAGTGTAACTATAAAAACACTGTGCACATTTTGTTATTGGAAGTAAATTGAAAGGTTGTTTAATATTGCTGCTCTATCAGAATCATGAAAGTGTAATTTTGACTTGAGTGTCCCTTTAAGTAAATATTCATATAAATCAGTAGCAATTTTATTTTCCGGGTAGAAAACCTGGGCAAGCCAGATTCAGTAGTGGCTGCAGACTAATAGTCTAGACCAAAAACGGACAGGAACTTCAGGAAGCGTTAACATAGAAACTAAGAATTTCCATGTTTGGGAAGATCAGTATGTAGAAAGGTCTGATTATCTCAGAAAGCCGTATGCATGTTTGTGAAGAGAATTTTATCCTTGGCTTATTTTTTAAGCTTATTCTACATATATTAAATAAAACTGCTTGGCACCTAAGATAACATGTAGCTGGATTCAAATATACACGAACATACTTAAGGAATTGTATTTATTTTAATATACAAATAAATAAGGCATCAATATTGCTTACTCTAGATTGTTTAATAAAATGTGCTTAGAAGGGATTTATGAATGAATACATAAACTTGGGAAACACTGCCCTCTAGTGTTATATTATGAAATGTAAGCATTCGTTTTTTTTACAAGGCTTTAAAAGTAGTGAATTCACTTATACAACCCTTTCACGACAGGGTCAATTTGTCTACATCGGAACAACGTTCCTATGATGCTAGGCACGCCCTCCAGACCGCGATCACATCCAGGAATCGCTGTTGGCTTCAGGACAGCCAAACAGCTAGGACGTTCTATTCCGTCCTAACGGCGCTAAAGCCCAGCGCGGTTAGGATGGAATAGAACGCATAACGGCATTAAAAGGTTAACACCACCTACACTTGTAACATTTATAAATCCAGCAGCTTCTAAGAGAGTTTATTGTGGAATCTTCGGACACTCCAAATTGCTAGATAAAAACCCATATTACCATATGTCTGGGGGGAAAAACACATTCTTAATATGTTAACAACACTTCCCAGTAAAGTAACTTTAGTAAAGGAGCAGAAAGATTTTATTTCCTAGGTCCAAGAGCAATAAAAATGTAGTATCCATAGGAAATTCAGAAATAACCTTCTTGCATAACATTAATAGGAACAGGAATGGTAGTGACTGTGTAGCAATAGATACTGACTGAGCTATGTTCACAGTAATAATAAAGCTGGTGGTATCAGTTATAATCTGTGCTTTGCCCTCATTAAATTATCTTACGGTTTTCATTTAGACACCAACAACCAGCCATTAGTACAAATTGGTATAGAAAGCAGACACCTACAAACAGAGCTTGGTTTTTATCCCTGTATGTACTGGATCTATGTACTATTCCAGTATACACAGCTTTCACTCTCCAATTCCTGAAATTAATAAACCACATAGTGGTGAACTGTGGTGATGGTGGGCCTTGGGGGTGCTTAGATCATGTTGCACATGCTGAACTTAAGAATCCAGCTTAGCCAAGAGGCATTTTTTAAACTAGCCTCTTAAAATGGTATCTAAAAGTTGGTATTTTAAAATAAGACTACATATATATATATATATATATATATATATATATATATATATATATATATATATACACATATATATATATACACACATACATATACATATACATATATACATATATATAAAAACAAATTTGTAGTGATATGGGAGGAGCCATATGTGGAAAGGGCTTTATTTCAAGGGGTGGGGTGTAGTGCTCCACCATCTCCAAAATTCACCAGCCGCCACTCATAGGAAAAATAGCTAGTGTGATTAAGTGCATGCATTTGACTTTGCTTCTGTTTACAGACAACACTCCAGTGGAATTGTGCTTTATTTAACCCTTAGACGCCGTTAGGATGTTCCATGCCGTCCTAACAGTGCTGGGCTTTAACACAGTTAGGATGGTATGGAGCGTCCTACCTTTTCTGGCATCCTGCACCCTCCTCCTTTAAGTCAATGGTAAATACAACAGGGGTCGTGTCTACCATTGTAGGCAGACCCCCAAGATCTAATCCAGGCCTTGAAATCACGTGATCGCATCAACGACTGCATGATTTGTTTTTCAAGCAAGTGGATGATAAAGACTTGCCCCCAACATAAAGGGGTTAAATATTTTTCAGGTCTTTGATTAAGTTTTTGTGTTCTAAAATGCAAATGCTAGTCTGTATTTATAATACAACAACTGTATCCTGATTAAAATACTGAACTATCTTTCTGATGGTACTATGTATACAAAAGTATTAATACAAATGATATAAAACTACCTTTACGTTCCATGTATAAACTGTATTATGACAGGTAAATGTTCCATAACTGACATAAGATATTGTTGTTTACACTTGGTCCCATAGCCACACCAAGATTTAGTACCTGTAATTATTTTTTATAACATGAGTAATAAAAAGTACTTCATTATATTTGGCCATATTTTAATGTGTAACTTAACCTAAACCGTCCATCTTGGTTGGATTGTCAACTAAGATCCTTTGTATTTTTTCTGAAAGGTTAGTTCACAGCAGTGCATTTCATATATAATTAGAATCATAATACTGCCAAAGTGCTTCTGATTATCACTGCCACATAGATAACTCTTAAAGAGCTACATATAAGGCTGTAGGCAGCACGCATGCGCATATGCTTCCTACACACTCTCTAAATCAGTGTCACCTGACACAATCAGCACTCACAGCATAGTAGGAATCAAACGTGTGCACAGCCACGGGTTGTGTTTATTTAATTAAACAGTGCTTACTTTTAACAAAATCATTTCTTCCTCAATATACCCCATGGCAACAAGAACCAAGTTCTTGCTATAATTAATTCTGATTCCAGTAGTAGGGCAGGCAATCCATGGCTGCATTATATATGCACTTATTTAAAGGAACAGTAAACACCTTGTAATTACAAGGAATTGCTGTTGTACTGCTATAAAATAACATATCAGCCAAGTATTAAATGTTTTTAAAACAAATTAAGTTTACTGCATTTATTTATCAGTAACCAAACTCCATTTGTCATATTTGGAGGAGCCAATCTGGACTTTAGTCTGCAGACAACAAAGCTAGCCCTAGCTATAATGTTAGTATAGAGCCTAGTTTCTCAACCTGCGGTACGTGTTCCCCTGGGGGTACTTAGGGCATTGGCAAGGGGTACTCCAAGGATCACCCTTCATCTTTTTTTTCCCTGGTGTAGCTATTGTAAACATGACATATCAAAGGAGGCTGTGTTTCTTATATCTACCGTTGAGCACTTCTAACAGGGTAGAGTGTGAGTATTTTCCTGCCTAGGTTGAACCACTGATTCACCTTAAATTGATAAAACTTTAGATTCTGGCTTGTTAGTGACATATGAGGGCTGGAGTTGAGCTTCACTGATATGAAGAGAGAAAGTATATTATTGTGACCACGTGCCAGATTAACGTGCCACTATGAAACAGGTCAAGTGCATCATACTGAAATGTGCCACAGTAAAACGAGACAGATAAACTGTGAATTAAATAGTTATTAAAAATAAAAAAGTGGGTAACAAATATTTTTCTCATGTACAAGAATTTATTTTCTTCTTTTTTAATGTAAGAAGCACATTAAATCGGATATACAGTAACTATTAATGTCAATGGACTATATAACTGTATTTTATGTGTTTATTATTCTCTGCTGTAATACTGCCAAATGTTATGTTCCGGGAAAACATAAAACAAATATCAGATTCCTATATATTTACTTCATTAGCATATCTGATACAAGCTTGTGAAATCTAATGATACACTTGATTTCAATTTTTGCTTATGTAAAAGATCAATAATATTTGTGCTACAGTTGGTGTACATAGAAATCAAATGACTGCCCACAAGGGTACTTGCTACAAAAAGGTTGAGAGACACTAGTAAAGAGTACGTTGTTTTGCAGTTGTCATCTGATAAAACCAATTAGGGATAGATATGAAGCAGAGTTAGCCTTGATAAGTCAGTAGGGTGCAGTTTAAAAGGGACACTGAACCCAACATTTTTATTTCATGATTCAGGTAGAGCATGCAATTTTAATCAACTTTCTAATTTACTTCTATTATCAATTTTTCTTCATTCTCTTGCTATCTTTATTTTAAAAAGAAAGAAAGTTTAGAAGCCGGACCATTTTTGGTTCACAACCTGGGTTGTCCTTGCTGATTGGACAGCACCAATAAACATGTGCTGTCCAGTGTCTAAACCTGCTATCTTGCTATCTTTTTCAAATAAAGATAGCAAGAGAACGAAGAAAATTTGATAATAGGAGTAAATTAGAAAGTTGCTTAAAATTGCATGCTCTATCTGAATCATAAAATAAAAAATTGGGTTTTATTGCCCTTTAAGTTCTGGGAATTGGAAATTACTACATTTTTAGGGCTAAATTACTTGAAAAGGGGGCAAAATAAATAATGAAAGTATATTGGAAATATGTCTCATTATACATAATTAAAACATTTTATATAACAATCTCAAGGTGTTTAATGTCCCTTTAAAACCAACAAAAACAAAGCCTGTGGTTTCTAAAAATAAGTTAAGATAGCAAACTCAAAAGCACTGTAAGCACCTTACAATTAACTAGACATTCTGTTGTCTTGCTATGAAATAACATGAGCAAAGTCTAAACATTTATAAAAACAAATTAGCCAAACTCCTGCCACCACTATCTGAAGGAGCATATCTGGCCTTGCTCCTGGAGAAGACAAGACTAGGGACAGTAATTTGAAACATTGGGATAAGGGAGCTGTTAAAAATTAAATTCAGATATACTAGGGACAGTAATTATGGGGTTGATCACAATCTAATCTAATGGTTTGCAACCGAAAATCACCATTAAAGTCTATGGGGATTTCTGTAGATAAATCATTTGGACACAAAGAATTTTGATCTGCTGTTATCTGCTACATCCAATTAAAGGGACACTGAACCCAAATTTTTTTCTTTCGTGATTCAGATAGAGCATGCAATTTTAAGCAACTTTCTAATTGACTGCTGTTATCAATTTTTCTTCGTTCTCTTGCTATCTTTATATGAAAAAGAAGCTTTTTTTGGGTTCAGTACTCTGGACAGCAAATTTTTATTGGTGGATGAATTTATCCACCAATCAGCAAGGATAACCCAGGTTGTACACCAAAAATGGTCCGGCATCTAAACTTACATTTCAAATAAAGATACCAAGAGAATAAAGAACATTTGATAATAGGAGTAAATTAGAAAGTTGCTTAAAATTTCATGTTCTATCTGAATCACAAAATACATTTTTTGGGGTTCAGTGTCCCTTTAAGAAAAGATATGTGGCAGGGCTGGCCTTGAGAAGTCAGCAATGTGCTTTTTCAGCTCTGAGAATGAGAAAATCCACAATGTATAGAGCTAAATTACATGAAAAGAATGCAAACAAAATAATGAATGTATGTTTTACTATACATTCATTACTATTTACTATGCATAATAGCATTTTTTTTAATAAAAATCTCAAGGGTTTTACTGTCCCTTTAATGCAGACATCCTTAAAGGGACACTCAATCAAAATTAAACTTTCATTATTCAGATAGAGCACGCCATTTTAAACATAGCGCTGCGGAATCTGTATAGCGCTGCAGAATCTGTTGGCGCTCTACAAATAACTGATAATAATAATAAACAACTTTCCAATTTACTTCCATTAACAAAATGTGCAGTCTTTTTATATTTAAACTTTTTGAGTCACCAGCTCCTACTAAGCATGTGCAAGAATAAGTGTGTATGCATTTGTGAATGGCTGATGGCTGTCACATGGTACAGGGGGAGTGGAAAAAGACAACTTTTAAAATTGTCAGAAAAAAAATCTACTACTCATTTGAAGTTCAGACTAAGTGCTATTGCATTGTCTTGGTATCTTGCAATTGTTGATTATGCAAATATACTGTGTTGACTGGTCCTTTAAACTTGAGGTTTTGGAACTACATTTCCCATGATGCTCAGCCAGCTGATATGCTGGCTGAGCATCATGGCAAATGTAGTTCCAAAACCTCTGGCAGGCCAAGTTTGAGGATGTCTGCCACTTCCATAACCCTTTAAAGTTGACAACTTTCATACGTGACAAACTTTTTAAAAGTCCTTTCAAGTGAGTGCGATTTAGTTCCATAAAATAGGATTGATGCAAGTTCTTTTATTACAAAGTGCTCACGCTCGACAATATATGGTTCACAAGATCTAATAAAAACTAGCTCTTATTTTAATAGGATCAGATTTCAAAATATGCATAAAAGAATAAAATGTAGACACCTACAATTTTTGCATGTTTACTTTTAGAAAAACAAATTGCTTAACAAATATTTTAACGTCAGTATGAAGAGTTTTCCCCCTATTTTATTTAGAAAAATATCTGTGAAATGTACAAATATCGTTCTCTTTCATGCATTTCAAGAACATGATCGTTATACTGCATATAAAAAAAAACTTGACACACAAATATAAAAACTAAGCAAAAGTGGGATCATGAACAAACGTTATGAAGTCAGAGGGGACAAAATTCAATTAAAAATAAATCAGATTTATTTTTTCATTGGACAACAAATGTACAAAAATGATTCAAGATATTAAAAGCATGGAGAATACTGTGGCAGTTTATAATATACAAAATGTTACAGTACAACATCACTTTAAATTGTAATGAAAAGTACAACAGAAATATGTTCATTGTGTGCACATTCATCATCAAATATAACTGTGTCCACATTTTTTGAGCTTGAAAAACCTATACTTTATAAATGGAAAGGACTTTACCGTGACAAGACGACTAATTCTCTCTAAGGATTTTGCCAATAAAACCATAGTAAAATAAGCAAGAAAGATTTGATAAAACAACACACAAACAAATCTTTGAAAATTGGTTTGGAAAGGGATTAGATCATGCATTCATCCTCAAAGTGAGTAAGACTAGTCTCTAAAATCAAATATCAGTGTGAGTGTGAAAACCAGGGCTCGTCTTGTTCCCCAAAAGGTGTTAACGAAGCAGGCACACACGGTATCAATAAAACATAGCCTTTATTGTTATAATAATTCAAAACACCATATATGCCATAACGTTTCGACCGTCTCGAGCCATTTTTTATATATAAAATGTACCCTTAACCCTTTCATGCCGGGTTTAATTTGTCTACATCGGAACAATGTTCCGATGTAAACAAATTAAAATCACATGATCGAGCATGTGATCGCGAGATTTCAATGATGGGATCGGGTCAGGGGGGCGAGCCTACAGTGCGAGGAACGTACACCATGACCCGATCCCATTCAGTAAGTGCCGTTGGCTTTAGGAAAGCCAAACGGCTATGACGTTCTTTGCCATCCTAACGGCGCTGAAGCCCAGTGCACTTAGGACGGCATGGAACATCCAGAAAAAGGTTAAAGAGCTGTTAGAGCATGTAATTTTAAGACTATCACCCCCCTGCAGCACAACACACAGTAGAAATACAACTTGGGATTCGCAGTGCACTGCTGGTCCAGAGCTGAATTCTTCACTGATCTAATTGTCAGAGCTAGGCACACGACTCAATGTACAACTAGCACTGCTGATTGGATCAGCAGCGAGTTCCGTTTGGGACCAGCAGTGCACCGCGAGCCCCAAGCAGTATTTCTACTGTGTGTCTAACCCTAATACAGGGATTAAACACATAGTGCTGCAGGGTCATTAGTCTTAAAAGTACATAATCTAACAGGATTAGACCATGCAATTTTTTTTACTATAATGGCCCTTTAATAAAAGAAAACATCACAGAAAAACACATCACAGAAAGCCTAGTCACATGACACTTCACTTATACTCACGGATATCGATCCTCTGCTCCAGTGGAAGAGGGTTACTGCTCCGAGACACCAGTTTAGTGAGGCAAGTGGCAGCCAACAGCTGAGAATATGAAGACTGGGCAAAAAAAAAAAAAAAAAATATATAGAAATAAGTGACAAACCTCTTATCTAAAATTATCATTATGTGCTAGATAAGTCTCACACTGATAGGGACTCCACAAAATAAATTCCCCTTTAAGTTGTGTATTAATTACTCTTTTCTTAATCTTATTAAATAAAGACCATTACGGTTCACGGTCTTATTTTCCTTTCTTTGTTTTCTCTAGCATCATGTGATATTCCTTATTGAGTGTTCTTGTTCTCTTTTTAGTTTCCCAACTATCCCCTTCTTTGCAAATTTCCAAATGAAACTTTCAGTAAGAGGCCCCAGGTTTAGCCCACATGAAGAATACTCCTTACAGCTATCAAATACACTTCCTTTCTAAGATACCTGTGAATGGTCAGTCCCTTTCCTTGGATCCATAATTTTGCAGATCTAATGTACACATTTTTTCTGTTCACCCCTGTACCTTGATAATGTACATTATTAATGAATGTATTCCCAAACCACACCTTCTCCATTACATTAACACTTGATTATTCATAACGCCAAGTTTCATGGACATACACTCCCTCTACAACCTCATTATACGTTCCTTGTATGTCCTTTCAGGTTATTCATTTGCTACCGCCTGTTATGCTTTTCTATCTCCATACACTTATTTGTCCTCTAATTTAACATTTTTCCTTTATTCAAAATGACATTTACTTCCCCATACATACACTCCCTCTTTCCAGCAGCAGCTGACACTTGCTCAGACACTCTGGACTGTTGGTGAACTCAACAAGTGCTTTCTCTGCTTGTAGTCGGGTGCTGGTGTCCGTGGTCTCATAGAGCTGCTTACACAGGTTCTCTAGCTGTGCTAGACTCTAAGATAGAGATGATAAGAGTTAGAAAGTTGTGTTCACTTTTGTTACACACAAAATCACATCATTTAGAAACTAGTTTATAATGGTGGGTCCAATGGAAAATAATAAAGGGGCACAAAAGTTGAAAAATAAAATGCTCTATGTGTTTAGCTTATGGGAGCTAGCTGGTGATTGGTGGCTATGTACATATTATTCCGTTATTGAATGTCCAGAGGAGTTCAGCTAGGTCCAAGTAGTACATTGTTGCTATGAAGCTGACTGATTAATATGTTTTTTTTCTGTACTTTTATGTCCCTATAAATCAGTAACAAAATGCTCTTATGTGTTATTAGATCATATTACTGTTGCACAAATGATGGCTGGTATCTGTGTTAAACCTATAAAAAGGGTTATTAAAAACAATTAATCTTGCACATCAGGTGCACTCTCAGTAACTGAACACCGACAGCGATTCCCAGCTATGTGACAATGCATTGCGGTTCTTTAGCATAGGTTAAGGCAGTGTTTTTCAACCAGTGTGCCGTGGCACACTAGTGTGCCGTGAGAGATCCTCAGGTGTGTCGCGGCAGACTGACAACAGTGCGGGGGTGTCCCTCTTTCAAATTGTGAAATATTGGTAGGTATGTGACAGGCTCATCAGGCATCATTTACAACCATGACATTGACATTCATTCACAGACCATCATTATGATTGTTTGTGAATGAATGTCAATATGTCACGTATAGTTTGTAGGAGGCATGGCATGACAGCACAGTACAGTGTGTATATATGTGTGTGTGTATAAAATATATATATATATATATATATATATATATATATATATATCCTGTATTAGGCTACAATGTGTGATTTTGTAAAATTTGGGATGCTGGTGTGCCACAGGATTTTTTAATGTAAAAAAGTGTGCCACAGCAAAAAAAAAAAGTTGCAAATCACTGGGTTAAAAGGGACATTAAACACCTCTTAGGGCTCGATTTATCAAGCCCTTCGCCTGCCTATGACTGCAGGATCTCACAAGAGAACCTGCAGTCAGTATTTATCAAGCAGCGGTCATCAGATTGCTGCTTCCTAGCCTCTACTCCACCTCTTAGGTGGAGAATTTCAATCTCCCCAGTCTCTTCCGACTTGGGAGATTGACAGCTCCTGCCCGCGTGATTGGCTGTTCGCGGGCGGAATTGCACGCGAGCGCAAAATAGCGCTCACGTGCAATCTTAAATTCCGGATTGCTGCCCACCAGAGGCGAGCTAGGGCGGACAGGGGCGAATATGTATGTCCCTGTCGGCCCCAGCTTAAAGGGACACTGAATCCAAATGTTTCTTTTGTGATTCAGATAGAGCATGAAATTTTAACCAACTTTCTAATTTACTTCTATTATCAAATTTTCTTTATTCTCTTAGTATCTTTATTTGAAATGCAAGAATGTAAGTTTAGATGCCGGACCATTTTTGGTGAACAACCTGGGTTGGCCTTGCCGATTGGTAGATAAATTCATCCACCAATAAAAAAAGTGCTGTCCAGAGTACTGAACTTGCTATCAAATAAAGATAGCAAGAGAACGAAGAAAAATTGATAATAGGAGTAAATTAGAAAGGTGCTTAAAATTGCATGCTCTATCTTAATCACAAAAGAAAAAAAATTGGGTTCAGTGTCCCTTTAATAAATCGAGCCGTTACTGTTATGTAAAACTGTGCTCCCTTTAGAGTTCAAAAATATTTTTCCACCTATTCATTTGCAACATTTTTAAGAAAACCTTAAATGCCAAATTTGGGTTTTTTTCTAGGGAATGTAGGAGCAGCAATATTTGACACAAATGCAAGAGTTGTTTAATGTCCTTTTAAACACATAGGGGTTGATTACAATCCTTTAGAGAAGTTTTATCTAATGATTTTTCTAAAAAATTCAACATTAACATCCATGGAGATTTTTACAGGTAAATAAGCTTTTCTAAATGATTGCAACTGACTCCATTAGATACTAATGAGCACTCATACAGTAAAAAAAAAAAAACTTTAAAGGGCCACTAAACCCAAAATCTTTCTTTCATGACAAGAACATACAAATTTAAACATTACAATTTACTTCTATTATTTATTTTGCTTCATTTTTTAGATATCCTTATTTGAAGAAAAAGCAATGCACATGGGTGAGCCAATCACATGAGGCTTCTATGTGCAGCAACCAATCAGCAGCCACTGAGCATATCTAGATATGCTTTTCAGCAAAGAATATCAAGAGAATAAAACAAATTAGATAATAGAAGTAAATTAGAAAGATGTTTAAAATTGCATTCTCTTTCTAAATCACGAAAGAAAAAAATTGGGTTTCATGTCCCTTTAACAGTGATGGCTAGCGTTGCCCCCCCCCCCAGGTGTTTTGGAACTACATTTCCCATAAGGCTCAACTAGACTGCAGAGTGACTAAGCATTATGGCAAATGCAGTTCCAAAACATCTGGGGTGCCAAGGTTAGCCATCACTGCTCTAGAACATTATAACATTTTAATACTGGAACAAAGTATAAAGATTAGCAATATAAAATTATATGATTTCATGTACTAAATCTTTAATGAGGTCTTTGCAGAAGCGTGACTTTTTACAACAGGTTTAGCCCCCCCCCCCCTAAAGTTAGCTGAATGTTAAGAGAAAATATCACTACAGTATATCAGATAACGGGGTATAGTGTTAAGAAAAATTGAAATATCTTTAAAGTCCCGAGATAACATGGGCGGAGATCTACATATATTCCCTCTGCATATTTCAGATAAGCAAAGGTTGGCTATGAGAGGATGACACAGCAATCACGCAAAATGTGCATATTGCCAGTTGGACATTTACACACACGTTTTAAATTGTATGTAAACTCAGCAAAACTTTATTACTAAGTTACGTATCATTCGATTTGGGATTCCCACCCTTCACGTAATCTCACTCTTACAAACGGCAGACCATGAAAACAGCTTTTGGGACATATTTCGTGATGGCTAACCAACTTTATCAAACATATTTTCTGTACTGTATGTGCTTTTGTTGCTTTTTATCATTTTTACTTGTTTTGTTTTAGCATAAAATGTTAAGGGATAGAAAGGTCACAACTGAAATGTGCATAAATTAATTTCAATGTGATATATACTTCCATTAGCAGACTAACATACATATATTGTGACATGTTAAAGGGATAGAAAGAACAAAATTAAAAAGTACATAGGTGCATTCCAATGTGAAATAGAAGTATTTTGCAATATACTTCCATTAGCAAAAATACTTCTAGTAAACGTTATTATCGTCTTTCTGCGGCATACACACATATCCTGTGAGTGCTGTGCACCAGTATTCAAGGTCAGAGAGTGGTGTGTATTGCTTCTGTGAAGACGTAATGTGTGCCATACAAGCCACTGCTGACTCTCTGACAAAGTGTTGAGTTTAAATAAAAGTGCACAGCACTCGCAGGATGATATGTGCGTATGCCGCAGAAAAACAGTAATACGTTTTACTAGAAGCATTTTTGCTAATGAAGTATATTGTACAATGCTTCTATTCCACAGTGAAATGCACCCATGCACATTTTAATTTTGGCCTTTATATCCCTTTAGCATGTCACACTATATGTATGTTAGTCTGCCCACAATTAAAATGACATAAACAGAACCCAATAATAAACTATATACACGTTACCTAAAAGAACTTATCTTATTGAAAACACCAAACTGCATCCAATGGCTACCACTACTTTATGAATGTGCACTCCCATCAACTGGATACCAAAATGTTCCTATACAGAACTATGTCTACTATTCACAACTTAATTCAAATATACAAAATACTGCAACATTTTTTACAATTCAATACAAACCACACAAAGAAACTACAACATACTATTCCAGTATAACAAAGAAAGTCATGATTACATCACTTTTATGCTGTAAAATGCTTAATATCCTTAGCAAGGGTTAAAACCGGCTTGCAAAAGATTATTTGTTTATTAAAAACACGAATAAATTAGAGAATTGCATTATCAGTCTAGAATATTTATTTAATTAAGGTTTCATTTAAATTTATATATAGAGTTTGGGATAACTTAAAACGTAAACATTAGTTTAAAAACTATGTTTCCAAATGAATAGCTAAATTTTAGTATGCAAGTTAGGAGTTTGTGTAGCCCTGTTGCCTGCAGCCAGAAATGCCAGTGCATCGTAGTATTAATAACCCTTTAATGAAACTAGACCTACACATCACAAGCGAGCAGCAACAACAAAAAATATTCCAGTTTTGACCAGTCACAATGCAACCTTTGTTAGAGTCAAATGTAGAATTTAAACCAATTTGCTATTTCACAAATTCCATGTGTTCTAAAATATTACTTCATTTTCTTATTATATATGTTTTATTATTATTTTACTTAGGGAAATATAAATCCCTTCCAGTCTTATTTAAAAAAAAATTGTGACTTGCAATATTTTGGGAAACTGTCTCATATAGATTTGTCCACCCCTTGTATATGTTTACAATAAATTAAAACAAACACAGAAGCATAAAGCAACAACAATAAAAAGCATGATAAAAAAAGTTTTGCATTTCTGTTTTTATTATAATAAAATTTAAAACACCCAGTTAATCATTAAAAAGTATAAGTATACAAGTAATGGATTCTATTGTAAAAGTATCATATTTACCAAAGATAATTAAGGACAACAACCAAATTACAGCAATGACATTCATGAATAGACACAGTAATACATTACAACAAATTAACAATTTGTAGTGTTTTGACACTTAACTGACAAAATGATATCTTAAAAGTTATAATAATAAACATTTCTTAATTGATAGCATACATATTAGTATGAATTTCTTCTAGCGTCCAAAGCCAGGAACAAAATATAGTATAATACAATAAACTACACATGGATCTTTGTTAAGTAAATGCAAATTAGTCCATTTAAAAGATATATAAATTATATTCAATAAAAAATGTTTGCATCAATCTTTACCAAACAAAAGTCCATAGCCTTTAATATAGATATAAGTATAAAAAGTACTAATAAACTTTTCCAAAGGAACATAATTCACTATATAGGTAGTAAAATGCTGTCTCCTGTCACTTTACACACAGCATCTTTGTATAAACATAAGCCTACAAGTTCTTCTCATAAAGTGAATTCATTATACACTACCGTATATGAATATATTATATTTGGTACCTCTATATTTTTATATTTACACAGCACCCCCACACTGTTTATACACACTGTATACACACACCAGGCCCAAGGCGCCTGTCACACTGTGTTTACAAGCTGTGCCCCTGTATTTACATACGCATTGAATATCAACCGATCTGTAAGCTGTACTCACAATAAAGTCGCAAGCGCTCCAGGTACCATCGCAACACATCACCCCATTTTGCTCAAGAACCCCCTCACCTGCACAGGGTCCGCCATCTTGCTCCATTCATGCTCCTCTATCCCCCGAGGAAAGCACTGCGCATGTGCAAGACCTCAGCCATCTCAATGCGCAGGCGCGACTTAGGGATCCCCGCAACCGTAGACAACAGAGCAGAGTATGGGTTCCTTAAGTCAACCATATTGGGAAAGACAGAAGTTTTCGGGATGCCATGTTGTTAAAGGAAAGAAGAGTATAAGTATGCCATCTTAGTCAATGGAAGAAGCGTGTTTTCCTTCTTCAAGAAGGGAAGAAGTAAGCTTGGTAAAATGAACTCACGAATGATATCTCGTTAAAAAAAGGAAACAACACGTCATCGCAGTAAAAGCTGAGTAAGGGAATCAATTGGTGCAATAATACAAGATGATTCTGACATTTAGTGAATACGTAAAATCGGTTTTCAGAAGTGGTCCAAAATATATAACACAGGGATCCCACTAGATGGCGCATTTGCGTAACTATGGGTTAACAAAGTTGTATAATCTTACAATTGGTCACGTAACCCATCACACAATCATAGATAAATTTAAATACAATGTTGGCTGGAAAGTAACATATTTTCTTTTACATCTGTTATATGGAAAACTTTTTTTTTTTAATTTCAACAGTAGACAACATAGAATACATGATAAAAAAGCAATTCAGTAAAATATGAATAATCTTTAGATGGGTGTACCAGTAATCTCTTATTTTAGCGAATTAGGAGAATCTGCTAATTTAGTAATGAAAAAAATCACTATAGTTTACTTTTCAAAGGACAATATTATTATTCCAAATACAATAGGAAAAGCCTTATATGTTGGACAAGCAAAACTGTACAGCCCTCTCTATAGCACACAGCTTTATACAATGTAATACTGTTATAATTTTATTGCAAGACAGGAGGCTCTTATTTTGCTTTACTGAAAGCTCCAGCACTAAAACACTAGAACAAAAAAAGAAACAATGTATTATAATTATTCTTTATTTATAAAGCGCCAACAGATTCCGCAGCGCTGTCCATGGGTACAAAGATAAAAGTAAAAGGGGGGTGTAAGATATCCCTAAATCTGTACAGAGAAGGGGTCCTGACCAAACCCCAAATGAGTGAAATGACAATTTAGATGGTGAGTACAGCGCCAAAAAGGCCTGGGAATGGGGTGATCGCCCTAAGGTATTCAAAGGTATAGAGTACAACTACTCTATTGTGTGCAGTGGAATATATTGCTACCCAAATAGGTTAAAAAAACGATTGTTTAATACAAAGATAAGTTTAAAAAAGAGATAAAAATATACATACAATAAAATTACAACTAAATACAATAGTTGTACAATTACAAAATTCCTACATTAAAATTTGCAATGGTAACAATTAGGATTCATGGATCCATGATAGACCATAGATTGCTGGGTAGAGGTGAAACAGACTGTATGATAGTTAAGCAAAGTAATTTTCAACCAGTACAAACTATAGCCTAGTGATGCAAAGAGATATATAATTAGTGCAAACAATATCAAAATTCCTTGTGATATGATTAAAAAATGAAATAAACAATTAGTGTGCAATTGACACTGCAGTGCACAAAATGACAATGTTAAGCAAAAAAAGGTGAAAAAATGATGAAAAGATGAAGTGAAGTAACACAATGAATGTGAAGCAAGCCAAAAATGAAGTAGTTAAAAAAGAAATCCAAAAAAAATGTGAAAAAACACAATGATGTTTAACAAATGTTAATGATGATCAGAAAAAAATTATTATATCTTATTTGTAATCCAAATGAATAAATCCAAAAATTGAAAATAAAGTCAAATAAAAACCTTGAATCCTAGTGATGGAATCCCCTAGACAAATCCCTAGAAGCGGTCAGCTGTTAAGTCAATATCCTGAAAACGTCCCTGTAAAGAGAATATAAAAATAGTGTAATACGTCCACAATAAAATAATGTCCTTGAAGTGGTGCTTACCAGTGGGTCAACGCGTTTCGGCCCTGTAACACGGCCCTTTATCAAGACTGGTAATGTAATCCAAATAGTACCTTTAAATATCCTTATTGTAATGGGCGTATCTGTGATCTTAATCCAAACAATATAGGTGTTAAACGATAGTTCCCAGTTATGTTGTTAGTAAGAAGGTTCACAATAGTAACAACATCCGGTTTTAAACTTCCGGTTTGGATTAAGATCACAGATACGCCCATTACAATAAGGATATTTAAAGGTACTATTTGGATTACATTACCAGTCTTAATAAAGGCCCGTGTTACAGGGCCGAAGCGCGTTGATCCACTGGTAAGCACCACTTCAAGGACATTATTTTATTGTGGACGTATTACACTATTTTTATATTCTCTTTACAGGGATGTTTTCAGGATATTGACTTAACAGCTGACCGCTTCTAGGGATTTGTCTAGGGGATTTCATCACTAGGATTCAAGGTTTTTATTTGACTTTATTTTCAATTTTTGGATTTATTCATTTGGATTACAAATAAGATATAATATTTTTTTCTGATCATCATTAACATTTGTTAAACATCATTGTGTTTTTTTCACATTTTTTGGATTTCTTTTTTAACTCCTTCATTTTTGAATTGCTTCACATTCATTGTGTTACTTCATTTAATTTTTTCATCATTTTTTCACCATGTTTTCACCTTTTTTTGCTTAACATTGTCATTTTGTGCGCTGCAGTGTCAATTGCACACTAATTGTTTATTTCATTTTTTGATCATATCACAAGGAATTTTGATATTGTTTGCACTAATTATATATCTCTTTGCATCACTAGGCTATAGTTTGTACTGGTTGAAAATAACTTTGCTTAACTATTATACCGTCTGTTTCACCTCTACCCAGCAATCTATGGTCTATCATGGATCCATGAATCCTCATTGTTACCATTGCAAATTTTAATGTAGGAATTTTGTAATTGTACAACTATTGTTTTTAGTTGTAATTTTATTGTATGTATATTTTTATCTCTTTTTTAAACTTATCTTTGTATTAAACAATCGGTTTTTTTAACCTATTTGGGTAGCAATATATTCCACTGCTCACAATAGAGTAGTTGTACTCTATACCTTCGAGTACCTTAGGGCGATCACCCGATTCCCAGGCCTTTTTGGCGCTGTACTCAACATCTAAATTTACAAAGATAAAAGTACAGTACAATACAATATAGATAGAGCATGCAATTTTAAGCAACTTTCTAATTTACTCCTATTAGCAATTTTTCTTCGTTCTCTTGCTCTCTTTATTTGAAAAAAAAATAAAAAATAAAATAAGCTTTTTATTAGTTCAGAACTCTGGACAGCACTTTTTTATTGGTGGATTAATTTATCCACCAATCAGCAAGAACAACCCAGGTTGTTCACCAAAAATGGGCCGGCATCTAAACTTAAATTCTTGCATTTCAATAAAGATACCAAGAGAATGAAGAAAATGCTATAATAGGAGTAAATTAGAAAGTTGCTTAAAATGTCATGCTCTATCTGAATCACAAAAGAAAAAAATTGGGTTCAGTGTCCCTTTAACAAACAAATACAGGGGGAATTAAGGGCCCTGTTTTTGTGGGAACTTACAATCTAGATGTGTAGGAGGGTAAGAAACAGGAGGTGGGGACTGCAAAGGTGGGGATTATGTTAGTGTGGAATTAGATGAGGGCAGCTATTAGGCAAGTGTAATTAATTTGTTACTGATTTGGAGATAGGCTTCCCTAAACAAAAAGGTCTTTATGGAGCTTTAAAGGAGGAAAGGTTAGAGGAAAGTCTGACAGCTCGAGGAAGTGCGTTCCAGAGGGTTCAGTGAGGAAGTATAAATAGAGAAGAGTAGAGGACCCAGAACAGAGACTTGAAGTACTCCAACAGACAGAGGCAATGGAGAGGAGTCATCGCCAGCAAAGGAGACAGAAAAGGACCTATTAGAGAGATAAGAGTGGATCCAGGAGATGGCAGTATCAGAGAGCCCAAGGCAGCTGAGAGTCCGTAGGAGAAGGGGATGATCAACGGTGTCAAAGGCAGCAGACAGGTCAAGTAAGATAAGTATTGAGTAGCGGCCGTTGTTTTTAGCAGAAAAAAGATTGTTAGTAACCTTGGTGAGGGCAGTTGAGTGTTGGGGATGGAAGCCAGATTGCAAGGAGTCAAGCAATGAGTTGGAGGACAAGAAGTGGATTAGGCGATCGAAAACTAGTTTTTACAGGACTTTTGAAGCTAGCAGAAGCAGTGATATGGGGCGGTAGTTTGCAGAAGAATTGGGGTTGAGGGAGGGTTTTTTGAGGATGGGAGTGACCTTTGCATGTTTGAAGGAAGATGGGAATGAACCGGTAGTAAGGGATAGGTTGAATATATGAGCTGGAGTGAGGGTAAAAGACATAGAATGTATTAGATGTGAAGGGATAGGGTCAAGTGGGCATGTAGTAAAGTGTGAGGAAGACAATAGGGAACTCACTTTATTCTCAGTGGTTTGGGGGAAGGTGCTGAGAGTGGTGAAGGGGGTGGCCAGGGGCGGAGATGGAAGGTTGCAGTCTTGTGTTGGGATATTACTTCGGATGGTAAGTGTTTTGTTGAAAAAGTAGTCTGCCAGGTCTTGAGCACTAAAGGCAGATAAAGGGGGTGGTGCAGGTGGATAGAGGAGATAGTTGAAAATGGAGAAGAGACATTTAAGGTTTGAGGAGTGAGTAGATATAAGAGAAGAGAAGTAGGTTTTCGTGGCTAAGTGAAGGGCAGAGGAGTAAGAATAAAGAATGAACTTATAGTGGAGGAAATCTGGTTCAGAGCGGGATTTCCTCCAATGTAGCACCCCCTTAACCAATAGGGGTTCAGTGACCAACATAAAGAGAGTCTCTCCCACTTGAACTTCCTCTTTCTTTACTGCTCTCCATCAAGAAAGGTGATGTACAAAAAAGTTCTGCTTTACCTTATGTAAAATTAAGATTCCTTGAATACCAATCGTTCACTGAGAGTGGTTATTCTCGCCCATCTCTTCCTCTATTATTATTACTATCTTCAATCTAGATCCATCAAACTTTTCTTCATTTTATATCTATAAGAACAGGAGAAGTGGACCAAGCGCTACACCCAGGGCCTTAAGCTTACTAACTATATAGCCTCCTAGTAGGCTAACAATACAAAAGTTAAAATGGGGAGAGAGTAAGCGCTAAAAAGCTTAAAAGGCTAGTAAAAGGTACATTTTAATACATATAAAAATTTACAAATGGCAATCAGACGCATGGATCCATGTCTGACTTAACAAAAAAAAAATATATATATATAATAAACAAATCTAAAAATATCTAAAAATATCCAATGGAGTATAGCATGTGACGCTGACTTAGTGAGCCAGTGATGAGGAGTTAGGACATGTACATTCAATAATATAAACAACCTAAGTGAGTGATTGAGTGCACACAATAGCTTTCAACAAAGAAAAATAGCATTCACAAAAAATAGTGTTCACAAAAATTGGCGTACATAAAAAATGTTCAAATGTTCAACCGGTTATATGTAAGTGAATCCAGTAGTGTTTCCTCCAAAGTGACGTGTAGAAATATAACGTGAAGTCAATAATAGTAGAATGTAAACGTTGAGTGGGTCAAATTATTGTGGTTAAGCTGCTAAATTAAAAAATTGTAAATCCGTGAGGTGTATAAAAATAAAAATAACTTGTGAAAAAATCCACGTGGAAAACTTGAATTCAAATGATAAACAAAGGTCAAAAATCAAAAGACAAAAATCAAAAGACAAAAATATCAAAAGACAAAAATAGAAAATCAGTGATAATATTAAAAAGCACTAAAGATCTAGTGAAAACAAATCCTTAATTCAGATGTTAAAAATCCTTGGTAAGATCCATAACAAACAAATACATCGATAAAATACCTAAAAGGGAACAAAAGAGAAACAAATAGTGCAACACTGTATATGATATATAATATGATATATAATATAGGTAATTAAAACCAAGCTCACCAGTATGCCAACACGTTTCGGCCTAGACTAGGCCTTTCTCAAGACTTTCCACGTGGATTTTTTCACAAGTTATTTTTATTTTTATTTTTATACACCTCACGGATTTACAATTTTTTAATTTAGCAGCTGAACCACAATAATTTGACCCACTCAACGTTTACATTCTACTATTATTGACTTCACGTTATATTTCTACACGTCACTTTGGAGGAAACACTACTGGATTCACTTACATATAACCGGTTGAACATTTGAACATTTTTTATGTACGCCAATTTTTGTGAACACTATTTTTTGTGAATGCTATTTTTCTTTGTTGAAAGCTATTGTGTGCACTCAATCACTCACTTAGGTTGTTTATATTATTGAATGTACATGTCCTAACTCCTCATCACTGGCTCACTAAGTCAGCGTCACATGCTATACTCCATTGGATATTTTTAGATATTTTTAGATTTGTTTATTATATATATATATTTTTTTTTTTGTTAAGTCAGACATGGATCCATGCGTCTGATTGCCATTTGTAAATTTTTATATGTATTAAAATGTACCTTTTACTAGCCTTTTAAGCTTTTTAGCGCTTACTCTCTCCCCATTTTAACTTCATTTTATATCTATCAGCTTTAACAAAATATAACTTAATTTTCTAGATTGGTTTCAACAGTTTCCTAAACTGTTCTATCCTATTTCACATTTTTATATTGGTGGTTTAGCGGTTTTGTTACCGAGCACTGGGTTCCAAGTAACCTCCTGTAGCTGCGGTGTGTTGCCCAGTCTGTTTCCCGCAATTGTGCTTAGCAAAGTGGCTGGCGGCCATCTTGGATACACAAGTCCCTCTTAGGCTGGATCACATGTATCACGTCACATGACCGCAGCCATCTTGATGCATCATACGCAGTACGGGTTGTATAGCGCAGCCACTATCCACCAATGATTTTATTATTATTTATTACTGTTATTAAAACACTATACCACCAATAATTATCTGTTTTATATGTTAACAGCTAACACTTCATCTTTGCTATCTATAAGATTTATTAAGGAACACACATTGTTAACACGTGTACATTGTAGCGGTAATTATTTAAATATAGGTTATAAAGTAACCTTATCATAATTTGCTTACTTTATTATAATTCTTATTGCAGAAACTACAAATCGAATCAAAAAAATTTCCTGCGCTCATAGAGCAATATTTGCCAATATTAACAACTCATAGGCCCCAATTTATCAAAGGTCTTGCGGACCTGATCCGACACTGCGGAACAGGTCCGCAAGACTTCGCTAAATGCGGAGAGCAATACGCTCTCCGCATTTAACATTGCACCAGCAGCTCACAAGAGCTGCTGGTGCAACGCCTCCCCCTGCTGACTCGCGGCCAATTGGCCGCCAGCAGGGAGGTGTCAATCAACCCGATCGTATTCGATAGGGTTGATTTCCGGCGATTCCTGTCTGCCTGCTCAGAGCAGGCGGACAGGGTTATGGAGCAGCGGTCTTTAGACCGCTGCTTCATAACTTGTGTTTCTGGCGAGTCTGAAGACTCGCCAGAAACACGGCCCTTCAAGCTCCGTACGGAGCTTGATAAATATGGGCCTTATTCTTTATAAATAAGTGATATTACTGACCCGGAGTGTTTCTACCCTGATTTATCTGCATTACTCACTGAGCTTCCTGTGCAGGCTTTAATATTACTATTAAAATACTATTAAAACATTTTTTTACTATCACAACTTTCAGTGATATTCCTTAACAGGATTCCTACAGATACACTATGTCTGATTCAGAGCAGAATCCTGTGACTGACCTGCAGGCCCTGGTAGCTGCTTCTGTAACTCAAGCCATGTCCTTGGCTATGGGGAATATATCTACCCTAGTTAAAACTCTAATCCAAGAAACCCTTGACCCAGATACCCTGGCACAAACCCCTCAATCCTCATACACAGAGACGGACTCACGCTCTAAGAAAAGAACCACCAAAACAAAACATTTGGATGAGAACCCCTCTTCTAAGTGTACTAAGCCTGCCTTAACCCCCCTTCATGTGGTAATAATAATGGAGCCACCCTTTAACCCACCTAGACCAAATATGGCATTACGCACTACATCTCCCGCCGCTCCATACTAGATTAGGTGGCTACCTTTCAGATAACTCTGACTCCCCATTCTCCTACTCAAATTATTTTGGACCCTATGGGCCAACCCATGTTCGATCCTGACTATATTTGGCATCTCCGTTCCATATTGTCAAGTTTCTACAACACTGGCTCAGGAAGCCCCTGCCTAACGCAGCCCATAATAAAATGTGAGTGGAATGCCCCTACCATGTACTTCCTGATTCGGTGTCAGCAACTCCAGAATTTTATCCTACTATGATCACTTTTATGACCAGGGGCCAGAAGGGGCATTGACTGTTCCCTCAAGTCCGCTCAGGACAAACTCCTGGTTATTGTTGGACCTCTTACACAAATTATGCAGCTGGCAGATTAGGCTCTTATCTCCTCACAATCCCTGGACCCTGAACAGGTCCACGAATGGGCTCCATGAGCTAAATGTCTTTTGGGCAATACGAACGTAGTGCAGGTTTAGGATCAAGTCGAGAAAGGCTCTATCTCAACTTGATCCTAAACTTGCCGAAATGGCACGCTTGAAAGGGTGTTCCTCAGACAAAGGCCTCCTTTACGGGGAGTCATTTATAAGAGACCTCAGTCGTTATGTGAACCAACGTCTGCTCAAAGGGGCCATAAAGAGAGCATCTCCATGGAGGTACTTGAGCAATATGTTTCTGGTCAAATAGAAAGATGGTGGTTCCCATCCGGTTATCATACCTTCAAGAATCAAATCTTTTCCTTGTTTATCGCCATTTCAAAATGGAGGGAATACACCTCCTCAGGGACATCCTCCAATTGAGGGACTTGTTAGTTTGCTTAGACCTCAAAGATGCCTACTTGACAGTACCAATGGATCTGGCTTTCAGACACTACCTCCAGTTCCTATGGAACCAGGAACTTTGGCAACTCACTTGTCTCCCATTTGGCCTCAGCTTAGCACCTTGGTGTTTCACAAAACTGATGAGGCCTATCGCAGCATTCCTCAGAGCCAGAGGAATTCCTATCATCGTCTTCTTAGACAATATTTTTCTCCTAGCTCAGGACAGGAACCTTCTCTTGCAACATCTCCAGTTCACATCTTCTCTCCTACAAGACCTAGGATTTGTCATAAATACTGACACATCTCTCCTGGTCCCTTCCCAGTCACTCAGCTTTCTGCGTTTTGCCGTAGATTCAATTTCAGCAACTCTCCCAGCATCCAAGTTGGAAATTATTCACAAAGAACTAAGGTCCGTGGTCACAAAGCCCCATATTCAACTACGACAGTTAGGCAGGATCATCGGTCCCTTGTTATCCTCGATCCAGGCCATTTTTCAAGGACATCTCTATTACCGAGCCATGCAGAGGCTCAAACATACTTACTTACCTTGCATTCATTCTTATTTCCAACCAATTGTCCTTTCCCCAGAGGTAAAGCAGGAAATATCTTGGTGGCTTCACAATATGGAAGCCTGGAATGGCAGGGCAATTTTGGGAACTCTCCCGGACTATGTAACTGAGTTAGATGCCAGCCTCTTTGGTTGGGGAGCATCTTCCGACTTCCAGCCCAAGAAAAGCAGATGGACTCCAGAGGAGTCCTCACTACACATCAACTGCCTGGAACTCATAGTGGTTTCTTTTGCCATCCAGTCCTTCGTAGACTCCATAGCAAACTGCTGCGTCCTTCTCCATATGGACAGTATTTCAGCAGTACTATATATAACCAGACTAGGGGGTACCAGGTCACGCAACAGTTCTACCAATTCTGCTTCGACAACAATATTTCAGTGGTGACGGAATATTTTTCGGTACAGTCCAACATTGTAGCGGACTGGTTTTCCAGATATTGGAGGGATGCAAGCAACTGGAGATTACACAAACAGATCTTCCTACTCATCCAGTCTCTCAGAGGCCTTTTTTCTCTAACCCTGGCACACGTCAGGAGCTTACGCTTTCCCTCCGTTCTCCATGATCTCCAGGGTTGTTGTCTGCATATGCAGACATGTCTATTCAACCTCCTCTTCTGATTCCAACATTCCTGATGCTTCTCTAGAACACCAATGGCGAT
The DNA here is from genome assembly GCF_027579735.1 of Bombina bombina. Lineage (NCBI taxonomy): Eukaryota > Metazoa > Chordata > Amphibia > Anura > Bombinatoridae > Bombina > Bombina bombina. Next base: position 33,321 of record NW_026512532.1, on the reverse strand, counting down.
CCTCATCCCCTAGTGTAAAACAACACCCTCCAGCCTGGCCAATTTCAGGGGTGCCTGGCAGTGACGTCAGAGGCTGGTGAGGCAGTGGCTAGGATACGCCTTCATTCTTTAGATATCCTTTGTTGAAGAAATAGCAATGCACATGGGTGAGCCAATCACATGTGGTATCTATGTGCAGCCACCAATCAGCAGCTACTGAGCATATTTAGATATGATTTTCAACAAAGGATATCAAAAGAATGAAAAAAAAATAGATATTAGATGTAAATTGGAAAGTTATTTAAATTTGCATATGTGATTGATATGGGTTTCATGTCCCTTTAAATGGTGTCTTGGAAAACTGGTCAACTTAGTAAACATCTGATTTTAGTCTAAAAGGATTGTAACAGAAACTCTTGCCAGATAACACAAGGCTTGCTCTGATTATGAGATCTAGAAATCCATGCCCATTAAAATATATGTTTAAAACATACTTTTTACTTTAATGCTGCAAATTATGCTTATAGATTCTTTCATTATGCAGTAAATATAAAAATGTCTTGATCCAGTGGCGGCTGGTGAAATTTAAAGATGGTGGGGCGCTTGGCCTCACCCCTTTAAATAAAGCCACACCATCAGGTGGCACTATCAATTCATTAATTAAATAAATAAAAGGTAGACAGAAACACAGAAAAGCATTCGGGGGGAGAGGGAGAGACAGACGGGGGAGAGAGACACAGAGGGTTAGAGAGAAAGAGAGAGAGACACAATCACACACAGAGGGGTTAGAGAGAGAAAGAGAGAGAGACACAATCACACACAGAGGGGTTAGAGAGAGAGAGAAAGAGAGAGAGAGAGACACAATCACACACAAAGGGTTAGAGAGAGAGAAAGAGAGAGAGACACAATCACACACAGAGGGTTAGAGAGAGAAAGAGAGAGAGACACACAATCACACACAGAGGGTTAGAGAGAGAGAAATAAAGAGAGAGAGAGAGACAATCACACACAGAGGGTTAGAGAGAGAGAAAGAGAGAGAGACACAATGATTCAATCACATACAGAGGGTTAGAGAAATAGAGAGAAAGAAAGAGACACAATAACACTCAGAGGGTTAGAGAGAGAGAGAAAGAGACTGACACAATCACACACAGAGGGTTAGAGAGAGAAAGAGAGAGACACAATCACACACAGAGGGTTAGAGAGAGAAAGAGAGAGACACAATCACACACAGAGGGTTAGAGAGAGAAAGAGAGAGACACAATCACACACAGAGGGTTAGAGAGAGCGCGAGAGACGCAATCACACACAGAGGGTTAGAGAGAGAGCTAGAGACACAATCACACACAGAGGGTTAGAGAGAGAGCGAGAGACACAATCACACACAGAGGGTTAGAGAGAGAGAGAGAAAGAGAGAGACACAATCACACACAGAGGGTTAGAGAGAGACACAATCACACACAGAGGGTTAGAGAGAGAGAAAGAGAGAGAGAGACACAATCACACACAGAGGGTTAGAGAGAGAGAGAGAGAGAAAGAAAGAGAGAGAGAGAGAGAGAGACACAATCACACACAGAGGGTTAGAGAGAGAGAGAGAGAGAGAGAGACACAATCACACACAGAGGGTTAGAGAGAGCGCGAGAGACACAATCACACACAGAGGGTTAGAGAGAGAGCGAGAGACACAATCACACACAGAGGGTTAGAGAGAGAGAGAGAAAGAGAGAGACACAATCACACACAGAGGGTTAGAGAGAGACACAATCACACACAGAGGGTTAGAGAAAGAGAATGAGAGAGACACAATCACACACAGAGGGTTAGAGAGAGAAAGAAAGAGAGAGAGACACAATCACACACAGAGGGTTAGAGAGAAAGAGAGAGAGACAATCACACACAGAGGGTTAGAGAGAGAAAGAAAGAGAGAGAGAGAGACACAATCACACACAGAGGGTTAGAGAGAAAGAGAGACACAATCACACACAGAGGGTTAGAGAGAGACACAATCACACACAGAGGGTTAGAGAGAGACACAATCACACACAGAGGGTTAGAGAGACACATAAGGGATGAGAGAGTCTGAGGGGGAGGAAGAGAGACAGAGAGAGAAAGTCTTACATTGTAGCCTTTTTTGTCTGGTTTCCCTGGTGCCTGGTGGAACATACTGATCCCTATTTAGCCCCTCCTGTGATGGCAGCTAAATTTCTGGCCCATTTATATGAGCAAGGTAAAACCTATCCTCCTGCACAGAAATGATTCTCTTTTGGACGTCGAACATATCCTTTCTCTCTTTAAAATTTGGCCTTCTAATTCCAGCCTATCTCTCAAACAATTATTGGTCAAACTGGCTACTCTTCTCTGCCTTCTCTCCTTCAGATGGGTTTCTGACTTTCAAGCCCTTGACTTTGACGGTTTTCTGTTCTCCCTGTTGGGTAGTCAGTTCCACATTAAAGGCATACGAAAACTTTTTCGTCTGCCAATTGTTACCCTTATCTAAACAAAGAACCTCAACTTGGTGTTGCTCTTTGTCTTAAAGAATATTGCTCTCTTACTGCTTCCCTTCGGCCTTCCTCCTCAGGCCCCTTACTCATTTACTATGTCCAACCTTTTAGTACTATCTAGGTTCCCACTATTGCCCTCTGGGTTGGGTGGGTTATGTCTCAAGCTCTTATATCCTCTTCTTTTGGGGCTCACTCTTTGAGGGGGGCTTCAGCTTCTTGTGCATTTATGAAGGGTTGTTCTTTGCAAAACCTTCTAGCTGCCGACTGGTCTTCAGACGTGGTATTCTGTAAATTTTATTTTAGACCTATAATTCAGGCAGCTTTGACACTCTTAGACGTTTAGCTTTAAATAAGCAAAATAGGAGCCTCCTTTCTTGCAATAATATATGGCTTATGATAGCCTTGGTGGATCCCCCCCCCCCCAGAAAAAGTGGGAGAGACTCTATATGTTGGTCACTGAACCCCTATTTGTTAAAAGGGTATTACATTGTTTCTTTTTGTTCTAGTGTTTTACTGCAGGAGTTTTCAGTAAAGGAAGTTAAGAAAAATCGGCGCCTACTGTCTTTTATAACATTGTGATTATATAGTCACCAAGGCTATCATTGGGACTTAAATCTTATTTTGGCTTTCCTTTAGTGCTGGTTGTCTAAGGGGGAGGAACATTTATCAACCTACAGGTGAACAAGGTTCTCAGGTGGAAACCTGTAAATCCTGGTTCAGTTTGAGCAGCCACATTCAGTACCCACATATTTATTTATAAAATATTTTACCAGTATGCACAGGCAAATTATTGTGCCGATCTGCAACATGGACTTAGCAACCAACACTGTTTGTCAATCATCCTGGACTAACCAGTCTGGAATGATTTAAAGGGACAATAAGCACCTTGAGATTTGTATATAAAATGTTTGGTTATGTATAATGAAACAACTTTGCAATATATTTTCATTATTTTGCCCCCTTTTCATGTAATTTAGCTCTGAAAATTGAGAAATGTCTAATGTTCAGAACGTGTAATGCACCCAACTCTGCTAGATATTAGAGATGTGCACAGGAATTTTTTTTTTTCATTTTAGTTCATTTACATTCATGGTTGCATTCGTTTCAAACAAAATTTGTTTAATTTTTTCGTTTTGAAATAAAATATTTGTTTTGAGCTACAGTGCAGATTTTTCTTTATCTGAAGCTGTAATTATTAGCTTTAATTTTGTCATTCTACGTAATTTGTAAAGGGACAGGAAATCTCAAAAATGTAATTCATGATAGAACATACAATTTTAAGCAACTTTCACTTCTTATCCTTTCATTCACTTCTTATCCTTTGCTGAAGGAAAAGCATTGTACTACTGGTAGCTAGCTGAACATATCTAGTTAGACAATCACCAGAGACAAATGTGTGCAGGCACCAATTACCAGCTAGCTCCCCCTAGTGTATGATATGTGCGTATTCATTTTCAACATTTGGATAAGATGAACAAAGCACATTTGAAAATAGAAGTGATTTTAAAAGTGTCTTAATAATATTGCATGCTCTATCTGAATCATGCAAGTTTATTTTTGACTCTTCTATCTCTTTAAACATATTATTTTATTTATACATATAATTTTTGTGAACTGCAAAAACTAAAATGTTTACGTAAAAGGTACAGTAACTAGTATAGTTTCTGTGTCCATTCTTAAAGGGACAGAATACTATAAAATAGTTTTTCCCTTAATGTGTTGCCAATTTCTTTTTTTAACAGCTGCAGAGTATAAAATGTATGATATTTGCCTTTTAAAGGTTTATTTGTGTATATGAATGAGCTGATTTTGTGTTTTGAAGCCACAGCCTAATAAAATGGGTTGAGCTTGTAGGTATAATCAGATCTCATTACTGTATCACATTGTGTACATATACCTGCTTCACCAATACTTGTAGAGAACAATGGAAAATTAATATTTTATTACCTTATCTGTTCTATAACCCACTGGGAGTGTAATTTCTTCTACTAGCTGTGTTAACACAGCTTGGCCTTGAGGCCAAAAACTTTCAGGATGGGTGGGGATACCACAGGCTAAATAAACTATTTCAAATGCCAATATAAAGGTAATGTAAATACGTGTAAACAATTTAATACACTCCAGCAGGTAAAGTGGATCATTGGGAACAAATTAAAGGGGAGTAAGTTTTTGAGTGAACTGTCCCTTTAAGGGGACATGAAACAATTTTTTTCATTTGTGATTCAGATAGATCATGCTCTTCTAAACAACTTTCCAATGTACTTATTTGATCTAATTTGCTTCTTTTGCTTGGCATCCTTTGTTGAAAAGCATACCTACAGGTCAGAAGCAGGAAGGGAGCTAGCGGATGATTTTCCATACCAACCTAGTCAGTCAAATTAGCGCAATGTGCTGTTACCCATGCCGTGTCAGTAACACCATGTTATTGCATCAACCATTTTACTGTGGCCACACAATCCCTTTACCACACATACTTGTCATTGGTTGAATTAGCGCAATGTGGTTTTACTCTTGAAGTATCAGTAACACCATGGTTTGTGTCAAACAACAACCATTTTTACTCACCGCACACAAACTCTCACATGCCCACTTTAGTTTTAAAAATTAATTAACCCATTTGTTGTACAGCTAAGCGGCTGCTGGCTTTGCACAATAAGTTTTATTGTACTTTTCCATTTGTTTACTGAGTCTGAAGCTGCACTCACTTATTTTTTTCATAGTTATACCATACATGTCCCCTTAGATATGTTCTCCACTGCTCACTTTACATTTACATTTATCTTTTATGATTTCATTACAGAGTTTTAAGTCTGCCAAATAGTATTTATTTTTCTCTTGAGTGACAACTAAAAACAACTTTGTCTGAAAACAAACACAGCCGCAGACCCTTTCCAGGGCTACAAGAACATCAGTGGCTGGCATTCTGTTTCGATTGTTTGGGTTACACAAACATTATGTGTGTTTGACCCACTTAAAAAAGTAGCAGTACCACTAGCATTGCTATGCTGCTACTGTAACAAAACCATCAGATGTGTCTGTCCATAGTGTCCTCCATTTCCTCCAAAGATCAGAGTATGTAAGCAGTCTGCAATAAGTTAAAAATCGCCCTTTCACTTACCTCCCCTAAAAATGCTGGTTGGCTAGAAAATTTCACAGGCTTCCACTGATAGGCTAAGAGATACTGTCAATCTATTCTGCTGCTCCTTCCTGGTTTTCATTCATTGGATAATGCCTGCTTGCATCATAAAAACAGCATACACCAACAGAAAACGAAAAATGAAAATTAACAAAATAAAGTGTGCATATAAAAAGACTGTGCAAAATTAGATAATGGAAGCAAATTGCAAAGTCTCTTAAAACTGCTACTCTATCTGAATCCTGAAAGTTTATTTTTGACTTTAGTGTCCCTTTAGCAAACTAAAGTAATGAAGCAAAATAACATGAAATGTAATGATTGAAGACATGTTATATAATATTGTGCCATTCCATGTATAGTCATTGTTTTTAGTGTTGATCATTAGGATGAATATTCCAACCTACGCCACAAAAAAACTCTGCCACAGTCTTGTGGCCTTGCCGTCGAACAACATACAAGTTATGCAGGGGCTGCACATGGTGCTGACAAACTCTCCTTTGAGGTGGGTTACCAACAACATCCTGTTGGACAATGGTGCTCACTGTTGCTTCTTTATGCTGAACCCACTCAATGACATGCCAAATATGTGTGTCCTATAGATAACATTATGCCTACTCCCATGAAGTTATTTATGAGTCAGTACGGATTGGCTAAAATACAAGTCTGTCAAAAGAACAAATAAGGGGGCAGTCTGCAGTGGCTTAGATACAAGGTAACCACAGAGGTAAAAAGTGTATTAATAGAACCGTGATGGTTATGCAAAACTGGGGAATGGATAATAAAGGGAATATCTAAACAATACAAATTCTGGAGTAGACTGTCTCTTTAAAAGGACGGTAATCACCTTGTAATTACAAGACATTTCTGTTGTGTTGTTATAAAATAACATATCGGCCAAATCTAAGCGTTTTACAAACAAATTAATATCCTTTTTACTGTTTTTTGTAGCCAAACTCCACCCACTATTGCCTTTTATGGAGGTGCCAATCCTGGCTTTAGTCTGCCGACAACAAGGCTTGTTAGGTCATTATGTTAATATGAAGTGCATTGTTTTGCAGCTGTTATGAATTAAAATCAATAAGGGACATATAAGTAGCAGGGTTAGCCTCAATATGTCAGCAGGGTACTTTTTAAGTACTGGGAATAGGAAAATCAACAATGTTCAGTGATAAATTACATAAAAGGCAAAGTAAATAATAAAAATATATTGCAAAGTTATTTCATTATGTATAAGTAAATATTGTATATAAAAATCTCAATGGGGCCCATTTATCAAGGCCCGTGTTTCTGGCGAGCCTGCAGGCTCGCCAGAAACACCAGTTATGAAGCAGCTGTCTAAAGACCGCTGCTCCATAACCTGTCCGCCTGCTCTGAGCAGGTGGACAGACATCGCCGCAATTCAACCCGATCGAGTACGATCGGGTTGATTGACATCCCCTGCTGGCGGCCAATTGTCCCCGAATCTGCAGGGGGCGGCGTTGCACTATCAGCTCACAAGAGCTGCTGGTGCAATGCTGAATACGGAGAGCGTATTGCTCTCTGCATTCAGCGAGGTCTGTCGGACATGATCCGCACTGTCGCACTTTGTTAAATAGGCCCCAATATGTTTACTGTACCTTTAAGCACGGACTAAAAAGGGCCTCTGCAGGCTCGCCAGAAACACCAGTTATGAAGCAGATGTCTGTCTATAGTTACCTGGACAGGTAGACAGACATCGCCGCAATTCAACCCAATCGGGTTGATTGACACCCCCTGGCGGCCGATTGTCCGCAAATCTGCAGGGGGCGGCGTTGCACCAGCAGCTCACAAGAGCTAGTTTGTTTTTATATAGGTATAGATATACTGTATACAGATATATATAGGAATATCTATTTTTAAATACTTTAAACATATTCCCCTATGTGAAGAACATTGGAATGTGAAATATTTACAGTAAATACACAAACACTTTATTAAAAAATAATATTAGGGGGGCGGAGCCAGCTTTGGAACTGAGCGGTCGCACATCTTAGCAGCTCCGGCTATTATATATACAAAACATAAATTTGACGACCGCTCAGGTTCATGTACTTTATTAAAAACTAGAACTCACTAACATAGAAGCTTTAAATAATTGAAATTAAGGAGTGCAACAATCCCTGGGCGAAACCTTGGTCTATTAGCTTGCCTTGTTGAACATACTGTAAAACAGCGGCCATTTTCCTGACCACGCGGTGGGTGACTGGAGGACACAGTTTGCCTAGCCGTAGCTTTACTGCTTTGTGGGATGACAGCTACTGTGGGACTACAATATGGCATCAATGGCATACATAACCAGTGAGCTGAGCAATCTTCTAGACAGCTACCAAGCCGCTTTTGAACATACACTTAAAATGGCGGTTCATTCGGCTGAAACAGATTTTACAAGATCTGATACCCATTATCACGCCTCCAAAGCTGCTTGTGGAGGATGCGACGCTTTGGGGCCCCGGCATCCATCACCCACTCTATATGATCTACAGAGAAATGTGGCAGTGAGTCCCGTGAATACAGCACCTCCAGCTGATGAGCCGGCTGACAGACCTACCCAGCACAAGGCGGTGAGCATAACTCCCCTAGCCAACGCGAGTGAAATTATAGGGTTGGTGGCCTCCAATGCTCATGTAACAGACCAGACACTCTTGATGCTTAAGGAACAGAGTTGCCCCCAGCTATGGATAGAGCTATCACGAAGTGGGAAGCGTGTGACGATGCCATGCGAAAAGGCAAGCATGTGGAACAGGTCTCCCAGTCTCGCAGCTGGACTAAGCAGCATAGTGGAACTATTCACAGCCCCTCTCTCACTTTGTTTCTCCAGGAGCTCTACTGGTGGAAGCGGCAATCCCGTTAATACTCTAACAACCTCAGTTGCCTTGCATCAGTGTGGTGGAGATCGGGGAGACTCCCCGCATCAATTTAAAACCGGAGTGGGATAGACATGTCTGAACTCCATAATGACAGTACACTTCTAACTGTTTGAACTGAGTTTCTGTTAAAATACTGCAGCTGCAGTCTGTATTGTTCTATCCTACCTTAGTTGCAGAGATTAGCACTTGCTATCTCATAATGTTTCCAATTTTTTGTATTTAACTTCTAGCCGCTTCCCATAACATTATGTATATAGTTAAGAGTTCACTGATTTTGGTCTAATAGATGTCTATTGCCCTTTGAAAAACCTAGTCATCCTGTGAGCACCTTGTGAAGTCCACATATTAATCAAAGCTATAACTTTGCCAAGACTGCTCTATATAGATATTTTGACCTTGCTACAATTTATACTACTATAAAGATCATACACATCTTTATATTATAGTCTGCTTTTTCAGTATTTAGCCTACATAGTACTAAGTAACTGTTGTGACCTAGCCACATAATTATATGTTTGTGTAATACCCTTGGCAGTCATAGTTAAAGATGGATAACTCTTAATTTTGAATTCTTATGTAGCATTATCTGCTTATAACTTTACTACTTTGCATGGTTATTGTAGGCCTATATATATATATACAAGAGTGTATGTTATATTCATGAGTATTTTGAGTTAAAGTCATGGCAGCCTCCAATCCCTATTTAATAACTGCATTATCTGTTTATAACTTTATTTCACATGGTCTTTATGGACATATATAAATACAAGAATGTATGCTATGTTTTTAAGTATTTTGAGTGAAAGTCATGGCATCCTCCAACCCCTATTCAACACATGCATCATCTGTTTATATCTTTACTACCTCACATGGTTACTATAGGCTTATGTATATAAAAGAATGTATGCTATGTTCATGAGTATTTTAAGTGAAGGCCATGGCATCTTTCAACCCATATTACACAAATACTTCGCTTAGATGAAAATCCTGTGGCCCAATATAAGTATCCACAAAGTTTTTTAGTGCAGGCTGGTCCTGCGCTACTAATACCAGGCATTGTCCCCTCTCTCACTATGTCTTAAAATGACATATGAAAACCACACCAAACTTCTGAGCTTTGACATTTAGGTTCTATCTCGCTAGGTATAACGTAAACATAATAAGAAATCGCTGCTTTCTTTTTATGTACTTGCTAGTGTTTCAGAAATTTAGTTGCTCAGGGACCTCTTCATATGGTCAGGTCGTACAGTAATATTAAAAAATATTTATCCTGAGTCATCAAGTAACAGTTTCCCTTGTTCCTCAATGAAGGCTCAGCATTTTCCCTTCTTTCTGAGTAGGGACTGCTTATTTTATCATACCTAAGTAACCACCTCCCCCCACACATAATATACCTCCTTGGTAAGGAGATTTAAATATGCGGTCTGTCTCGTCTATACCGCACCTTCATTTTCTACTCTATAAGTTATATCTCTAAGTTACCAGTTGTCAATACTGAGAACTATACCGCAACCCTAATTACTCTTTTTGAAGTATCTTTTACATTATAGCATTATGTTGACATTATTTACCTTATTTAGTTTAGTAATTTACATAATCTATGGGTAGTCCTATGGATTATTTATCTTTACCTTGGGATGGTTAATGTAATGGCATGTTGAATCTTTGGGTCTCGTAACATACCATACCGTGAAAAATACTTCACTAATTAATAAAGAGAAAAATCCCAACGATGTAGACATCTAAGAAAAATGTTAAAGGGTCATAAGTGCGATCTAAAACAGTATGAGATTATTGTATGAATAAGGCCTTACTGAATCCTTGAATATCCTAAATTTGTACCCTGTCAAATGTACTGATGTATTGCTCCTACTCTGTGTGGTGGAAAAACATGGTTTGTATATGTCTGCATTGATGGATATAAATAAAAGTTTAAAAAAAAATAAAAAAATAATAATATTAGGGGGGACTTCCGGGCAGCGGCCATGACTGGTCGTGTCTGTGAGATGCTTCAACTTTCCTAATATATCCATAAAATATATTTAATTTTGATTACCATCTAAACCTCAACCCAACAAATATTGGTCCCAGAAAACTTCTTTCAAATGATACCTTCTTGTATCGGATCACTATTAATATTGCGCTAATTTAGAGAAGAATCTGAGCTACATTACACTGGACATGGAGCTTTCTACCCTTCTGCTATGGGAACTACGCTTCCTACTCAGCCAATATCAAGAAGAATTTAAAGAAAATTTGCAGACGGCACTTAAACTGACAACGGCTACTTATTCCTATGAAGCTTTTGGAGATACAGGAGTCAGTGCGCTGTCTGCTGGAGCTGATGTCGAAGGGCCCAACATCAATCGGCGGCTGCGCCACGTGGCCATCCTATCTTATTTGTGAAAGCAGCAAGGAGCTTAAACAGTCACAGATTGAATCCTGGCGGAAAGTATCACACACACCTCAGTTTGTACCTCTCTCTACAGAAACACTGGTGTCACCTAAATCGATGCCAGCAAAAAATAGCAACACCAGAGAGTTGATGGAGAGCTCCTGGAACCTCTCTAGCTGTTACAAACAAGGAGAAGGAGATAGAAGCAATAAAGGATCATCCTCTAGTTCTTAGGCAACAACTGGAACTGATTCAGACGATGCAGAACCCCAAATCTGGAATCGGTAATATTTTTGATAAATAAGTGTGTGGTACGTTGCTCGGCACAATCTTACTTGCATATCACACTGTCTATCACTCTGCCAAATCTAATTATTTTAAAAGCACGATGTACACTGTTTAAAAGAGGACTGAGTTGAGCCTGCACTTTTGCTATATTAGACTGACTATTAAGACTGCCCTTCCCTATGGTCTATAGGGTCGCTCAGGGTTGATGATAATTGTAATTTAAGACCTTCATTGGTCTGATTTCATATAACGCTAATACAGGCTTACTACTTTGGTTTATAGTAATGATACTGTACAACTCCTGTTCACACTGTACCACTCAGTTGTTTCAAGGTTATATTTATATTATACTGTATATGTGGAATTTTTTTTTTAGATCGGTCATGGCTTCACACCATGTTGCTAATTTGTCTGTGGGGGGTAATGTAACCTTGGTGGTTTTCGTAATTTTCTAAACATTATAGAATACATACAAACTGAGGCGTCAGCTTATTATAGGCCTAACTATCTATTATATTCTAAGCATTTATATATTATCTCAAGTGCAAATACACTTAATCACTGAGATAGATCTGAGACCACTCTACAGGTATATTTTCTTGTATATTTGGGTACACAAACTTTCCTCCAACATTTACAATCTTGTACCAGAGGTCAGCAAAAAAATAATACAAAAAATTACCCTCTAAGACTATACCTCATATCACATTGAAAAGTGGCCTTTACTAGAGGAAGTGATCTAATACTTCACAATTAAATTTTGGGTGCATTTATTATCACCAACTATTAGGTTAATGATATTCTCACAGTATTATAGGTTCTAACACTTCTGTTCAGTGCTATCACCTTATAATTAATAATTGTTAACCAAACATTGTATAGAAACATTAATGGACAATTTCCCCTATTTATTTGAGCAGTGATGATATGAGTAAAACATAATCTTCTGCAGATACTATAGTTATATAGAACTCATGCAATAATAGCTTAATCCCCTTACAAACCATATACTGTATTTTGTGTAAAGGAAACATATTGTATCCCAATTTCTCTCTCTAAAGGCTGCTCTTCCTACAGCTAAAGTTTGCTTCAAACATACAATTGGTAACTTACACCTCTACATGAATCCCCAGAGACCTTAAACATACTGCCTGGATAAAGTCCCTCCGCCAATTCCTATATAAGTACCCGAGTATTTCTAGATTATACGTGGTTGCATAAAGCGCGGTTTCCCTCGAAATGACTGCAGTTAATTTAACAACATCTTATAGTCTTATATATGTATTGTATTTTAACAAGTGAGATACACATACTAACTGACACGTTTGGATTACTTTCATTTCCTTTACAAATTTTAAGATGCTTTCACCTCTGATTTGTTGGGTAGCATGTCTTTATTGTTTAAAGCATACTGCTTAAATGGTGATAGTGTCACTTTATCTACACATAGAAGTTCTACTTCTTACAGTACAGAACTGATATTGGACTTCTGCAACTCTTTAGTCTATATCTCCATGGGTCTTTCATATTGAAGTGCACAAATATAAGATTACTTATGTACTGTAACTTAAGACAAAGGGGCCGATTTATCAAAGCGTCAATCTCTGTGCATTTGCTGGCGTCAATACGCTCGCCAGACATCGCTGCCGCAAATCTTAATACAACTCCCTTATTTATTAAAAACTCTGTCAAAAACATGTGCGTCAAGTACGAGCGATGAACATCGCACTGTTGATAAATAATAGTCATCGATGTCGCGGATATTCTGTTTTTTCCAACTTTATTTATAGCATTTCATTACTGTCCATGAACAAGAATATTTCTCTAAAGCTTTTATTTTTCATCTATTAATGTCAAAGAAATAGCTAGATTTATACCTAAACAAACAATATCTCAAAGATAGTTATTTTCTATGTATTTGTTATTAAAAAAAACTAATATATGATATTTTTACATAAATTAATGTATATTTGTATTTCTAGAAATCATTATATGCCTATCTCATGTTTTTTTTATTTTTTTCAAATGATTATTAATGCTAGAATTTGTACATATATCTTTGCACATACTTTTATATATATTATGTCAGAAATCTTTTGCAAACATATTTACGTCCCTAAATTTCCTTTTTTTGTTCTAAACAATATTCTGAGCAAGAATAATTGTGAATAATACATGTAATCAGGGTATCAGATGTATTTATTTGAAATCAATGGATATTTTAAGAGCTGAGACAGTTTTCTCTCTGCACCCGTGTAACCCCTTCTGATTGCAGTCTAGTTGTAAACACCACCCCTACCCTAAATGGGTTGGCATATAACATGACATTTCTCCAACATTGGTGTGTCCGGTCCACGGCGTCATCCATAACTTGTGGGAATATCTCTTCCCCAACAGGAAATGGCAAAGAGTACAGCAAAAGCTGTCCATATAGTCCCTCCTAGGCTCCGCCCACCCCAGTCATTCTCTTTGCCGTTGCACAGGCAACATCTCCACGGAGATGGTGAAGAGTATGTGGTGTTTAGTTGTAGTTTTTTTATTCTACTATCAAGAGTTTATTTTAAAATAGTGCTGGTATGTACTATTTACTCTGAAACAGAAAAAGATGAAGAGTTCTGTTTGTGAGAGGAATATGATTTTAGCAGCAGTAACTAAAATCGATTGCTGTTTCCACATAGGACTGTTGAGATGAAGTAACTTCAGTTGGGGGAAACAGTTAGCAGACTTTTCTGCTTAAGGTATGACTAGCCATATTTCTAACAAGACTGTGTAATGCTGGAAGGCTGTCATTTCCCCTCATGGGGACCGGTAAGCCATTTTCTTAGTCTCAAACAGAATAAAGGGCTTAATATGGGCTATAAAACTGGTAGACACTTTTATAGGCAAGATCGATTGCTTTATTTGGGCATTTTATACACCTTAATGTTGAAATTCACACTAATAAACTTTGGGGAAAGTTTTTTAACATCAGGCACTGGTTTAGACACCTTTCCAGTCAATAGGGCCTTCCCTGTAGTAGGCTGAGCCTAATTTTCGCGCCATTACTGCGCAGTTACTTTTGAGAGCAAGACATGCAGCTGCATGTGTGTGGATCTGAAAGTAGTTGAAAAGGTTCCTAGAAGGCTTCATTTAGTATCGTATTCCCCCCTGGGTTTGGTAAAGTCGCAGCAAAGAATGTAGCTGGGACTGTAGAGGGGTTAAAACTGTAACCGGCTCCGGTTTTCTCATTTTTAGGGTTAAATTTGGGGTGCAATGCTTTGAATGCTTTAAGACACTGTGGTGAAAATTTGGTAAAATTTGAACAATTCCTTCATAGTTTTTCACATATTCAGTAATAAAGTGTGCCCTGTTTAAAATTTAAAGAGACAGTAACGGTTTTGTTTTAAAACGGTTTTTGTACTTTATTGACAAGTTTAAGCCTGTTTAACATGTCTGTGCCTTCAGATAAGCTATGTTCTTTATGTATGAAAGCCAATGTGTCTCCCCCTTCAAAATTGTGTGATAATTGTGCCATAGCGTCCAAACAAAGTAAGGACAGTACTGCCACAGATTGTAAAGTTGCCCAAGATGATTCATCAGATGAAGGGAGTAGACATAGTTCTACATCATCTCCTTCTGTGTCTACGACAGTTTTGCCCACGCAGGAGGCCCCTAGTACTTCTAGCGCGCCAATGCTTATTACTATGCAACAATTGACGGCAGTAATGGATAACTCCATAGCAAATATTTTATCCAAAATGCCTGCATATCAGAGAAAGCGCGATTGCTCTGTTTTAAACACTGTAGAGCAGGAGGGCGCTGATGATAATTGCTCTGTCATACCCTCACACCAATCTGAAGGGGCCATGAGGGAGGTTTTGTCAGATGGGGAAATTTCAGATTCAGGTAGAATTTCTCAACAGGCAGAACCTGATGTTGTGACATTTAAATTTAAATTAGAGCATCTCCGCGCACTGCTTAAGGAGGTGTTATCTACTCTGGATGATTGTGACAACCTGGTCATTCCAGAAAAGTTGTGCAAGATGGACAAGTTCCTAGAGGTTCCGGTGCACCCCGACGCTTTTCCTATACCCAAGCGGGTGGCGGACATAGTGAATAAGGAGTGGGAGAAGCCCGGCATACCTTTTGTTCCCCCTCCTATATTTAAGAAATTATTTCCTATGGTCGACCCCAGAAAGGACTTATGGCAGACAGTCCCTAAGGTCGAGGGGGCAGTTTCTACACTAAACAAGCGCACTACTATTCCTATCGAGGATAATTGTGCTTTCAAAGATCCTATGGATAAAAAATTGGAGGGTTTGCTTATAAAGATTTTTGTACAGCAAGGTTACCTCCTGCAACCTATTTCGTGCATTGTTCCTGTCACTACAGCAGCGTGGTTTATGTTCGAGGAACTAGAAAAGTCGCTCAGTAGAGAGACTCCGTATGAGGAGGTTATGGACAGAGTTCACGCACTCAAGTTGGCTAATTCTTTTATTTTAGATGCCGCTTTGCAGTTAGCTAGATTAGCGGCGAAAAATTCAGGGTTTGCAATTGTGGCGCGCAGAGCGCTTTGGCTAAAGTCTTGGTCAGCGGATGTATCTTCCAAGACAAAATTGCTTAATATCCCCTTCAAGGGTAAAACTCTCTTTGGGCCAGAATTGAAAGAGATTATCTCAGACATCACTGGGGGTAAGGGCCACGCCCTCCCACAAGATAGGCCTTTCAAAGCCAAGAATAAGTCTAATTTTCGTTCCTTTCGCAATTTCAGGAACGGACCGGCCTCCAACTCTGCAACCTCTAAACAAGAGGGTAATGCTTCGCAAACCAAACCAGCTTAGAAACCGATGCAAGGCTGGAACAAGGGTAAGCAGGCCAAGAAGCCTGCTGCTGCTAACAAAACAGCATGAAGGAGTAGCCCCCGATCCGGGACCAGATCTAGTAGGGGGCAGACTCTCTCTCTTCGCTCAGGCTTGGGCAAGAGATGTTCAGGATCCCTGGGCACTAGAAATAGTTTCTCAGGGTTATCTTCTGGAATTCAAGGAACTACCCCCAAGGGGAAGGTTCCACATGTCTCACTTATCTTCAAACCAAATAAAGAGACAGGCATTCTTACATTGTGTAGAAGACCTGTTAAAAATGGGAGTGATACACCCAGTTCCAACCGTGGAACAAGGAATGGGGTTTTACTCAAACCTGTTTGTAGTTCCCAAAAAAGAGGGAACTTTCAGACCAATTCTGGATTTAAAGATCCTAAACAAATTTCTCAGAGTGCCATCGTTCAAAATGGAAACCATTCGAACGATTTTACCTACAATCCAGGAGGGTCAATTTATGACTACCGTGGATCTAAAGGATGCGTATCTACATATTCCTATCCACAAAGATCATCATCAGTTCCTAAGGTTCGCCTTTCTGGACAAACATTACCAGTTTGTGGCTCTCCCATTCGGGCTAGCCAGTGCTCCAAGGATTTTCACAAAGGTACTCGGGTCCCTTCTAGCGGTTCTAAGACCAAGGGGCATTGCAGTGGCACCTTACTTGGACGACATTCTGATACAAGCGTCGTCTCTTTCAAAGGCAAAGGCTCACACAGACATCGTTCTGGCCTTTCTCAGATCTCACGGATGGAAAGTGAACATAGACAAAAGTTCCCTGTCTCCGTCGACAAGAGTTCCTTACTTGGGGACAATAATAGATTCCTTAGAAATGAAGATTTTTCTGACAGATGTCAGAAAGTCAAAACTTCTAAATGCTTGTCAAGTTCTTCATTCTGTTCCACGACCTTCCATAGCTCAGTGCATGGAAGTAGTAGGGTTGATGGTTGCTGCAATGGACATAGTTCCTTTTGCGCAAATTCATCTAAGACCATTACAACTGTGCATGCTCAAACAGTGGAATGGGGATTATACGGACTTGTCTCCAGTGATTCAAGTAGATCAGAAGACCAGAGACTCACTCCGTTGGTGGCTAACCCAGGATCACCTGTCCCAGGGAATGAGCTTCCGCAGACCAGAGTGGGTCATCGTCACAACCGACGCCAGTCTAGTGGGCTGGGGCGCGGTCTGGGACTCCCTGAAAGCTCAGGGTCTATGGTCTCGGGAAGAGTCTCTTCTCCCGATAAATATTCTGGAACTGAGAGCGATATTCAATACTCTCAGGGCTTGGCCTCAACTAGCAAAGGCCAGATTCATAAGACTTCAATCAGACAACATGACGACTGTTGCTTACATCAACCATCAGGGGGGAACAAGGAGTGTTAGGATTTGTTAAGTTATTTTAGAAAACACTACTACAACAGCTTACTGCTAATGTAGGACCACTCAGTCTCACACCTTACCTCGGATTCCCACAGATTGAAGTTAAGGGAACCCTGATATGCTCATTGATCTGAGGGTCACTACAGCAGGGTAGCTGAGTGAAAACGGAACCTTCACGCAACAATAACTGCTAGCAGCAGAAAGGAGAGTAATTCTTAGAGGAATGTAACTTCAACAGTAGTGAAAGAGTTAATTACTGCAGGTGCCTTGATTCACACACACAAGCAGTGTAAAATAGTTTATGCAGCAGGCTTTAGTAAACACACCAAAAATCACACAGTACTTTGTTATCTGAATGAATAAATCAAGCTGAGGGCATTATGTAAACCATAATTTGATAATGAATATTAGTTATTTCCAAACTTGTTCAATGAAGGCATAAGAAGCTGTGTTAATCTCATGAAACAGGTAAAGTTGAAGTTTATACAAACAGTTATTTGCAAGCAGAATGAAGGTTAATTGTGATAAAGACTGAAGTATGCTTAGGAAGTCCGTTTATGAGAAATGGTAGCAATATGAATCTTTGTCACAGTTATTTGTATGCAAGTTAGTAAGTAGAAGAAATAGTTTAGTGCATATTTGTCATCTGAAGCGTATATGAATCTCCAGCAGGTGAGAGTTACACAGTTAATATGGCAAGCTTGAGTGTAATGAAGTTGCAGCAGTACACACAGTTCATACAATGCAATATATACAGACCAGTATTACAGGAGATGGCAAATGAGCAGAGTAATACTGTTACCAGACAGCAAACAGTCCCAGCAGTATCACAGCGAGCCTGACAGAGAACCGCGGTGGGAGAATGTCGGGCGTGACGTCACACGCTGCAGGGAGAAAGTTCAATACAGGAGAGAGACTGAGAAATCTCTGACTGGAATAAACTGTGAAAATCTTCAGGCACAAAAGAGCATCTGCAGGTTGATTCAAGCAGGCAGAAACTCAGGGTGAGTTTGGAGAGCAATGAAGTGAAATAAAGAGTTGTATAAACGGCTAGGTCTCTTCAGAAGCAGCTTGTCACTGAGCAACAAATTACCGAGCAATGAATTCTGTTGGGAGGAGCCTTAAATAGGGCTAGTGAGTACACTTTCTTAAAGGTACAGCATGAAAAGAGATAAATCCCTGACAAGGAGTTCCCTGGCGATGAGAGAAGTGACCAAGATCATAAAATGGGCGGAGGATCACTCCTGCCATCTATCTGCGATCCACATCCCAGGAGTGGAAAACTGGGAGGCGGATTATCTGAGTCGTCAGACATTCCATCCGGGGGAGCTCCACCGGAGATATTTGCCCAGTTAACTCAATTATGGGGCTTTCCGGACATGGATCTGATGGTAGCGTCTCGTCAGAACTTCAAGGTTCCTTGCTACGGGTCCAGATCCAGGGATCCCAAGGCGACTCTAGTGGATGCATTAGTAGCGCCTTGGACCTTCAACCTAGCTTATGTGTTTCCACCGTTCCCTCTCATTCCCAGGCTGGTAGCCAGGATCAAACAAGAGAGGGCCTCTGTGATTTTGATAGCTCCTGCGTGGCCACGCAGGACTTGGTATGCAGACCTGGTGAATATGTCATCGGCTCCACCATGGAAGCTACCTTTGAGACAGGATCTTCTTGTACAGGGTTCATTCGAACATCCAAATCTAGTCTCTCTCCAGCTGACGGCTTGGAAATTGAACGCTTGATTCTATCTAAGCGTGGGTTTTCGGATTCTGTGATAGATACTCTGGTACAAGCCAGAAAACCTGTAACTAGAAAAATTTACCATAAAATATGGAAAAGATATATCTGTTGGTGTGAATCCAAGGGATTCTCATGGAGTAAGATTAAAATTCCGAAGATCCTTTCCTTTCTCCAAGAAGGTTTGGATAAGGGATTATCAGCGAGTTCTTTAATGGGACAGATTTCCGCTTTATCTGTCTTGTTACACAAACGACTGGCAGCTGTGCCAGATGTTCAAGCATTTGTTCAGGCTTTGGTTAGGATCAAGCCTGTTTACAGACCTTTGACTCCTCCCTGGAGTCTAAATCTAGTTCTTTCAGTTCTCCAAGGGGTTCCGTTTGAACCTTTACATTCCATAGATATTAAGTTGTTATCTTGGAAAGTTTTGTTTTTAGTTGCTATTTCTTCTGCTAGAAGAGTTTCTGAGTTATCTGCTCTGCAGTGTACTCCGCACTATCTGGTGTTCCATTCAGATAAGGTTGTTTTGCGTACTAGGCCTGGTTTTCTTCCAAAAGTTGTTTCCAACAAGAATATTAACCAGGAGATAGTTGTGTCTTCTTTGTGTCTGAATCCAGTTTCAAAGAAGGAACGTTTGTTACACAATTTGGATGTAGTCCGTGCTTTAAAATTCTATTTAGAAGCTACAAAAGATTTCAGACAAACATCTTCTCTGTTTGTCGTCTATTCTGGTAAAAGGAGAGGTCAAAAAGCTACTTCTACCTCTCTTTCCTTTTGGCTTAAAAGTATCATCCGATTGGCTTACGAGACTGCCGGACGGCAGCCTCCTGAAAAAATCACAGCTCACTCTACTAGGGCTGTGGCTTCCACATGGGCCTTCAAGAACGAGGCTTCTGTTGATCAGATATGTAAGGCAGCGACTTGGTCTTCCTTGCACACTTTTGCCAAATTCTACAAATTTGATACTTTTGCTTCTTCGGAGGCTATTTTTGGGAGGTTTTGCAAGCCGTGGTGCCTTCTGTTTAGGTAACCTGATTGGCTCCCTCCCGTCATCCGTGTCCTAAAGCTTTGGTATTGGTTCCCACAAGTTATGGATGACGCCGTGGACCGGACACACCAATGTTGGAGAAAACAGAATTTATGCTTACCTGATAAATTACTTTCTCCAACGGTGTGTCCGGTCCACGGCCCGCCCTGGTTTTTTAATCAGGTTTGATGAATTTCTTTCTTTAACTACAGTCACCACGGCACCCTATGGTTTCTCCTGTTTTTCTCCTGTCCGTCGGTCGAATGACTGGGGTGGGCGGAGCCTAGGAGGGACTATATGGACAGCTTTTGCTGTACTCTTTGCCATTTCCTGTTGGAGAAGAGATATTCCCACAAGTTATGGATGACGCCGTGGACCGGACACACCGTTGGAGAAAGTAATTTATCAGGTAAGCATAAATTCTGTTTTCTTAATGAAAATTAAATTCAAGAGAAGGAAGAACACTGAAAATAGCATGACAGTAAAGAGGGGATTTTAATTTCTGCTGTATCAGATTCATGACAATTTAATGTTAGGTAGACTATCCTTTTGAGCTATCAGTTTAAGATTATATTGAATCAAACATCATCAATATTTAACTTTAATACTAATTTCCCATATTCATACTTTCAAAGTATAATACACATTGTAACAAATGGCACTTACAAGTTCTGATGAGTGATCAATGACACAAGTATCGAGCAATTTGATTCGTTAGTGATAGTATAAAATGTGTATTTCAATCAGATTGGCTGATGTCATAAATCATGTGATTATGCATATCCCAATCAAAAGTGGTGAAAAACTTCACTAGTATGTGGGTTGTTTAGGAGTTTGCGTCAAATTTGGTGCAAAAAGTGTTGCATCAAATATGTTGCGAAGTGGAGAGTGGGACTTGTATTACATGCGTTAAAAATAGTGTAAATAGATTTATCTAAAAAAGGAAGTTAGCTATATTATGTAATGTATTTAATTTTTATCCCTATATCTACTAGTACACCAAACTTGAAGTAATACTTTGCACCAAATTTGAAGCAATAAGATTTATATTTATTTTTTACGTGGCTTTTTTGTTGAGGGAGCTAAGGTGCCTGTGGTTAATAACCTTGTCCTCCTTCTTTCTACAGATGCTGGTGTTTCTGCTGGTGTGCTGGCAACAGATGATAGGCTTAAGGCAGTGTCCTGCTGGTGTGTAAAGTGCTCAACCAACACACCCAAAAGCTGATTTTGTTCTCTCCATCTATTGTCCATCTGTATATCAGACAGAATTCGCATCATCTCTGACTGGTTTTGAACACTTAACGATGCTGCAGTGTCTCTCTGCAGCTCTATGCTACGTCTGTGTAACCTCCCATGGCCTCTGAAGAACCTCTCTTCACCATTGTGTAAGCTTTCTGTGCTTGTGATGAGCCTCCTCTGGAGTGTAATGTATTCCTCACCCTTTGTGCTGGTGTTGGCTCCTCCTCTAAACCAAAGGGAGGATATTCCTCTGGCCATGAATGTTACCAGGGGTCATATGGCAATGTCGGTGACATCACTCCCGGGTCCTCAATTGAAGCCATCCAACCATGCTCATGCCTGGGAGCACACTGTTCCTGCAGTTGCCTGAAGACTGGTGGTGCTGGTTGTTGTGGTGGTGGCATGGTTGTTTGTATCCTTGTGACATGAGGTTCTGTGAAGGAGCTAAAGGATGAGAGGGATTAGTACAGTCAGATATATGTCCATGTGGACATACAATGTACCTTGATACATGCTAGGGCCTATACTGATTCACATGTCAAACTCTATAACATGCATGTGCACATTGTGAGTTGGTCTATGAGGTATTTGAATATGAGCAGTATACAGGGATGTGTTTCATACAATAGTTATGTGTACATGTTGATGATGAAATAATGTGTTAAGTGACACTATGGTCACACAATTTACTTTAGCTTGATCTATGCACAAACCCTGCTTTTTTAAGCTAAATGTATTAGGATGGTTATAGTGTCCATTTAAGGAAACTCTACTTCTGGCCTGTGTTACTCTGAGACATGTTAGTATTGCACTATTCCACCTCACACCATGAATTGCATTGTGTTATGTAGCAGTAATGTCAAGTATAATTGTATATGTTTTTGTTAGTACTCCAAATACCATGCTCCTCATCATGTACATGAATGTGTGATATTAAAGGATGTTGTATTGCAATTACATATAACACAGGTGTGTGTGATGTTACTCACCAGCAGGACCGCTGTGGTACTCAGGGACCTGCGTATCATCTCCTGCCAGGTGTTGTACTTCATTGTCAGGGATGGCCCACCGCCTGTTACTTTCTGGTGGACTGCTTCCTGCCCCCATCTTCTCCTTGAACCGCCTCTTACAATCATGCCACCTCTTTTTCAGGCACTCTACAGTCCTCCTCTGCAGGGCCACACTGTTGACGGCATCCACTACATTCAGCCTTGCAGTCTTTCTTTTTCTGACACTGCCTTTGCTCTTCTCCTGGCCAAAGAGGTCACTGTAGTTGTAAGAGCCTGTAGTGGCTAGTAAGGTAGGATCACAACTGCAGAACTATGAAGCGTTAAGTTTGTATCACCTTGACCAAAGGGCTATTAAACAGCATAGACCTAATTGGCTTTAGTGAAGTTGTTGTACAAAAATTGTACAGTTTAAGGAAAACTTAATTTTCAGTCTCCTTAGGTAATGTACTTCCCAGAACTCTTAATGGTAAAAGTATGGAGCTTGAAGGGTTAAACTGAATATGAAGTGGCCTTAAACTCACTTTAATGAGTATTGTACTATCTGGTATATAAGTCCCACTTTCATGAGTTGCTGCAGATACAGAGAATATTTTATAACAGGGAACCCACCAGTGCGGCTGCTTAATGTACAAGATGTAACAGTGTTTAGTAAGTAGTAACAAAGTGAGCGGTTCAACAACAGTTTCCCTTGAAGTGCCGCTGGAGAGAGAGAGCTAGAGCGCTGCTGGTGTAGCTGTAAGAAGCAAGCGGCTTGCGGACGGAGGGCTAAACTATTTTTATGCAAATGAATAGTTTTAAATTTAAAACAGGGAATGAAGATATCACATCAAAATATTTTAACAAAAGCTGTTGATGCACACGCACTTGACTCCAAAAGCAATACATATTGTACCACCAAAAAAACAGAAATAATGGTCAAAACTGAAATGTGCATGAATGTATTTTAATTTGAAATAGAATAATTTTTTTGCAGTATGCTTACTTTAAAAAATGTTTCTAGTTAAAATTATTACTGTGTTGTGCATACCCCATGCACCAGCATTCAAACACCATAACTGCTCAGTCAGTAGTGGCTAGTATGATGCAATATAATTTAT
Source organism: Bombina bombina (assembly GCF_027579735.1). Lineage (NCBI taxonomy): Eukaryota > Metazoa > Chordata > Amphibia > Anura > Bombinatoridae > Bombina > Bombina bombina. The sequence continues at coordinate 9,791 of NW_026512532.1, read as the reverse complement.
TGCTGATACCGCTTGCTTTCTAAGCATTTGCAATGGTGTAACTAATACATCTGTATTCATATGCATACTCATAGCAAGATGTTTGTCAGTAGGCGTGCAAAAACAAAATTTATGCTTACCTGATAAATTCATTTCTCCTGTAGTGTGGTCAGTCCACGGGTCATCATTACTTCTGGGATATTATCTCCTCCCCTACAGGAAGTGCAAGAGGATTCACATAGCAGAGCTGCTATATAGCTCCTCCCCCCTACGTCACCTCCAGTCATTCGACCAAAGGACCAACGAGAAAGGAGAAACCGAAGGGTGTAGTGGTGACTGGAGTATAATCCAAAAAATTTTTTAGCCTGCCATAAAAAACAGGGCGGGCCGTGGACTGACCACACTACAGGAGAAATGAATTTATCAGGTAAGCATAAATTTTGTTTTCTCCTGTTAAGTGTGGTCAGTCCACGGGTCATCATTACTTCTGGGATACCAATACCAAAGCAAAAGTACACGGATGACGGGAGGGACAGGCAGGCTCTTTATACGGAGGGAACCACTGCCTGAAGAACCTTTCTCCCAAAAACAGCCTCCGAAGAAGCAAAAGTGTCAAATTTGTAAAATTTGGAAAAAGTATGAAGAGAAGACCAAGTTGCAGCCTTGCAAATCTGTTCAACAGAAGCCTCATTCTTAAAGGCCCAAGTGGAAGCCACAGCTCTAGTAGAATGAGCTGTAATTCTTTCAGGAGGCTGCTGTCCAGCAGTCTCATAGGCTAATCGTATTATGCTACGAAGCCAAAAGGAGAGAGAGGTAGCCGAAGCTTTTTGACCTCTCCTCTGACCAGAATAAACGACAAACAGGGAAGACGTTTGACGAAAATCCTTAGTTGCCTGTAGATAAAATTTCAGGGCACGGACTACATCTAGATTGTGTAGCAGACGTTCCTTCTTCGAGGAAGGATTAGGACACAAAGATGGAACAACAATCTCTTGATTGATATTCCTGTTAGTGACCACCTTAGGTAGGAACCCAGGTTTAGTACGCAGAACTACCTTATCTGAATGAAAAATCAGATAAGGAGAATCACAATGTAAGGCAGATAACTCAGAAACTCTTCGAGCCGAGGAAATAGCCATTAAAAACAGAACTTTCCAAGATAACAACTTGATATCAATGGAATGAAGGGGTTCAAACGGAACACCCTGTAAAACATTAAGAACTAAGTTCAAACTCCATGGCGGAGCAACAGTTTTAAACACAGGCTTGATCCTAGCTAAAGCCTGACAAAAAGCTTGAACGTCCGGAACTTCTGACAGACGTTTGTGTAAAAGAATGGACAGAGCTGAAATCTGTCCCTTTAAAGAACTAGCAGATAACCCCTTTTCTAAACCTTCTTGTAGAAAAGACAATATCCTTGGAATCCTAACCTTACTCCATGAGTAACTCTTGGATTCGCACCAATATAAGTATTTACGCCATATTTTATGGTAAATCCTTCTGGTAACAGGCTTCCTAGCCTGTATTAAGGTATCAATAACTGGCTCAGAAAAACCACGTTTTGATAAAATCAAGCGTTCAATTTCCAAGCAGTCAGCTTCAGAGAAGTTAGATTTTGATGTTTGAATGGACCCTGGATCAGAAGGTCCTGTTTCAGAGGTAGAGACCAAGGCGGACAGGATGACATGTCCACTAGATCTGCATACCAAGTCCTGCGTGGCCATGCAGGTGCTATTAGAATCACTGACGCTCTCTCCTGTTTGATTCTGGCAATCAATCGAGGAAGCATCGGGAAGGGTGGAAACACATAAGCCATCCCGAAGGTCCAAGGTGCTGTCAAAGCATCTATCAGAACTGCTCCCGGATCCCTGGATCTGGACCCGTAGCGAGGAAGCTTGGCGTTCTGACGAGACGCCATGAGATCTATCTCTGGTTTGCCCCAACGTCGAAGTATCTGGGCAAAGACCTCCGGATGAAGTTCCCACTCCCCCGGATGAAAAGTCTGACGACTTAAGAAATCCGCCTCCCAGTTCTCCACTCCCGGGATGTGGATTGCAGACAGGTGGCAAGAGTGAGACTCTGCCCAGCGAATTATCTTTGATACTTCCATCATTGCTAGGGAGCTTCTTGTCCCTCCCTGATGGTTGATGTAAGCTACAGTCGTGATGTTGTCCGACTGAAACCTGATGAACCCCCGAGTTGTTAACTGGGGCCAAGCCAGAAGGGCATTGAGAACTGCTCTCAATTCCAGAATGTTTATTGGAAGGAGACTCTCCTCCTGATTCCATAGTCCCTGAGCCTTCAGAGAATTCCAGACAGCACCCCAACCTAGAAGGCTGGCGTCTGTTGTTACAATTGTCCAGTCTGGCCTGCTGAATGGCATTCCCCTGGACAGGTGTGGCCGATAAAGCCACCATAGAAGAGAATTTCTGGTCTCTTGATTCAGATTCAGAGTGGGGGACAAATCTGAGTAATCCCCATTCCACTGACTTAGCATGCACAATTGCAGCGGTCTGAGATGTAGGCGTGCAAAAGGTACTATGTCCATTGCCGCTACCATTAAGCCGATCACCTCCATGCATTGAGCTACTGACGGGTGTTGAATGGAATGAAGGACCCGGCATGCATTTTGAAGCTTTGTTAACCTGTCTTCTGTCAGGTAAATCTTCATTTCTACAGAATCTATCAGAGTCCCCAAGAAGGGCACTCTTGTGAGTGGAAAGAGAGAACTCTTCTTTTCGTTCACCTTCCATCCATGCGACCTTAGAAATGCCAGTACTAACTCTGTATGAGACTTGGCAGTTTGAAAGCTTGAAGCTTGTATCAGAATGTCGTCTAGGTACGGAGCTACCGAAATTCCTTGCGTTCTTAGTACCGCCAGAAGAGTACCCAGAACCTTTGTGAAGATTCTTGGAGATGTAGCCAATCCGAATGGAAGAGCTACAAACTGGTAATGCCTGTCTAGAAAGGCAAACCTTAGATACCGGTAATGATTTCTGTGAATCGGTATGTGAAGGTAAGCATCCTTTAAATCCACTGTGGTCATGTACTGACCCTCTTGGATCATGGGCAAAATTGTTCGAATCGTTTCCATCTTGAACGATGGAACTCTTAGGAATTTGTTTAGGATCTTTAAATCCAAGATTGGCCTGAAAGTCCCCTCTTTTTTGGGAACTACAAACAGATTTGAGTAAAACCCTTGTCCTTGTTCCGACCGCGGAACTGGATGGATCACTCCCATTAATAAAAGATCTTGTACGCAGCGTAGGAACGCTTCTTTCTTTATTTGGTTTGTTGACAACCTTGACAGATGAAATCTCCCTCTTGGGGGAGAGGATTTGAAGTCCAGAAGGTATCCCTGAGATATGATCTCTAACGCCCAGGGATCCTGAACATCTCTTGCCCAAGCCTGGGCGAAGAGAGAAAGTCTGCCCCCTACTAGATCCGGTCCCGGATCGGGGGCCCTCGATTCATGCTGTTTTAGAGGCAGCAGCAGGTTTCCTGGCCTGCTTGCCCTTGTTCCAGGACTGGTTAGGTTTCCAGCCTTGTCTGTAGCGAGCAACAGCTCCTTCCTGTTTTGGTGCAGAGGAAGTTGATGCTGTTCCTGCTTTAAAATTACGAAAGGAACGAAAATTAGACTGTCTAGCCCTAGGTTTGGCTTTGTCCTGAGGCAGGGCATGGCCTTTACCTCCTGTAATGTCAGCGATAATCTCCTTCAAACCGGGCCCGAATAAGGTCTGCCCTTTGAAAGGTATATTAAGCAATTTAGATTTAGAAGTAACATCAGCTGACCAGGATTTTAGCCACAGCGCTCTGCGTGCCTGAATGGCAAATCCGGAATTCTTAGCCGTAAGTTTAGTTAAATGTACTACGGCATCTGAAATAAATGAGTTAGCTAACTTAAGGGTTCTAAGTTTGAGTGTAATCTCATCTAGTGTAGATGATACAAGTGTCTCTTCCAGAGACTCAAACCAAAATGCTGCTGCAGCCGTGACAGGCGCAATACATGCAAGAGGTTGCAATATAAAACCTTGTTGAACAAACATTTTCTTAAGGTAACCCTCTAATTTTTTATCCATTGGATCTGAAAAGGCACAGCTATCCTCCACCGGGATAGTGGTACGCTTAGCTAAAGTAGAAACTGCTCCCTCCACCTTAGGGACCGTTTGCCATAAGTCCCGTGTGGTGGCGTCTATTGGAAACATTTTTCTAAATATCGGAGGAGGTGAGAACGGCACACCGGGCCTATCCCACTCCTTAGTAACAATTTCAGTAAGTCTCTTAGGTATAGGAAAAACATCAGTACTCGCCGGTACCGCAAAATATTTATCCAACCTACACATTTTCTCTGGTATTGCAACTGTGTTACAATCATTCAGAGCCGCTAACACCTCCCCTAGTAATACACGGAGGTTTTCCAGCTTAAATTTAAAATTTGAAATATCTGAATCCAGTCTGTTTGGATCAGAACCGTCACCCACAGAATGAAGTTCTCTGTCCTCATGTTCTGCCGCCTGTGACGCAGTGTCTGACATGGCCCTAATATTCTCAGCGCACTCTGTTCTCACCCCAGAGTGATCACGCTTGCCTCTAAGTTCTGGTAATTTAGCCAAAACTTCAGTCATAACAGTAGCCATATCCTGTAATGTGATTTGAAATGGCCGCCCAGATGTACTCGGCGCTACAATATCACGCACCTCCCGAGCGGGAGATGCAGGTACTGACACGTGAGGCGAGTTAGTCGGCATAACTCTCCCCTCGTTGTCTGGTGAAATATGTTCAATTTGTACAGATTGACTTTTATTTAAAGTAGCATCAATACAGTTAGTACATAAATTTCTATTGGGCTCCACTTTGGCATTAGCACATATAGCACATGTATCTTCCTCTGAATCAGACATGTTTAACACACTAGCAATTAACTAGCAACTTGGAAATGCTTTTTCAAGTAATTTACAATAATATGAAAACGAACTGTGCCTATAAGAAGCACAGAAAAAATTATGACAGTTGAAAATAATTAAGTTATAGCATCAAATCTTTGTAAGAAATATACAATTTTAGCAAAGGATTGTTCCCATTAGCAAAGGATAACTAACCCTGGCAGCAGAAAAAATACACAAATAAACGTTTTTTATCACAGCCAACTACACTCTTCACAGCTCGGCTGTGATGATTACCTCCCTCAAAAAAGGCTTTGGAGATCCCTGAGTTCTGTAGAGATGAACCGGATCATGCAGGAAGAAAATGAACCTCTGACTGAGTTTTTTGATGCGTAGTAAAAGCGCCAAAAATGGCCCCTCCCCCTCACACATAACAGTGAGAGAGATCAGTGAACTGCTTTAATTTAAACAAAACTATTGCCAAGTGGAAAAAATAGTGCCCAAAACATTTTTTCACCCAGTACCTCAGAGAAATAAACGTTTTTACATGCCAGCAAAAAAAACGTTTAACCTCAATAAATTAATTGTTATTTAAAACCTATTGCAAGTCCCTGCAAATTAGGTTAAGTCTATGCATACAGTATAAATCCAGTGAAGTACCATTCCCCAGAATACTGAAGTGTAAGATATACATACATGACAGCCTGATACCAGCTACATCTACTGCATTTAAGGCTGAGTTTACATTATAACGGTATGGCAGGATTTTCTCATCAATTCCATGTCAGAAAATAACAAACTGCTACATACCTCTTTGCAGATTAATCTGCCCGCTGTCCCCTGATCTGAAGTTTACCTCTCCTCAGATGGCCGAGAAACAGCAATATGATCTTAACTACTCCGGCTAAAATCATAGAAAAAACTCAGGTAGATTCTTCTTCAAATTCTACCAGAGAATGAATAACACACTCCGGTGCTATTATAAAATAACAAACTTTTGATTGAAGGTAATAAACTAATTAAATCACCACAGTCCTCTCACACATCCTATCTATTCGTTGGGTGCAAGAGAATGACTGGGGGTGACGTAGGGGGGAGGAGCTATATAGCAGCTCTGCTGGGTGAATCCTCTTGCACTTCCTGTAGGGGAGGAGATAATATCCCAGAAGTAATGATGACCCGTGGACTGACCACACTTAACAGGAGAAATACTTACATTCTTAAAATATTTTGATATGTTGCACAGAAATACCTTAAAGGTGTATGTCTACTATTTTTTTTTTAGAATGTTGCTTGTAACCTGTATATGGCTGAGAACAAGCTGCAAATCATTTACGTTTGTTTCTTGTTACTCTGAATTTACTTAGTTAAAAAGGGATATGAAAGCTAAAATTAAACATCCATGTTTCAGACAATAGCCTCTATTTATCAAGGTCTGTCTGACCTGATCCGACAGTGCGGATCAGGTCCAACAGACCTCGCTGAATACGGCGAGCAATACGCTCAGAGCAGGCGGACAGGTTATGGAGCAGCGGTCTTTGTGACCGCTGCTTCATAACTGCTGTTTCTGGCGAGCCTGCAGGCTCTCCAGAAAGACGGGGCATCAAGCTCCATTCGGAGCTTGATACATATGCTCCAGAGCATGCAATTTTAAGATAAATGATTTACTTTTTTACCTTCATTCTTTTGCTATAATTTGTTGAAAAGCATACCTAGGTATGCTCAGGAGCAGCAATACACTACTGGGAGCTAGCTATGATTAGTTGCTGCATATATATGTCTCTTGTTATTAGGTGGCCCAATGTATTCAGCTAGCTTCCAGTAGTGCATTGCTCTCTTTCAACAAAGGATACCAAGAGAATGAACTAAGGCCGCCTTTTCAGCTGGTTTTTAACCTGAAAAGAGGTTTTTGGCAACTTGAAAAAAGCGCAGAAAACTGCTTGGGGATTGCAATACGTTTTTAGATCACTTTTCAACTACTTTTCGAGACCATTTTCGTCTTATTGAATTCGGCCCCTGTTTTTTACACTGCACCCATGTTAAACACTGAAATGGCCAATTGAGACCTTCTAGAGTTTTGTTTACATACGTGGTATCAATTGATTAATGCTCCATTCATCCCTATTGGGGACACTGTACACAGTAAACAGGGTACACATTTTCATATGTATAGGCATATATACATATGTAAATGTGAAGACTACATGATATTATGTACAGTTATGGGCATCTGCAGGAAAACTCACATCAGAACACCTACATCTAAAAAATGCTGTGATTTTATATTTCATATTTGATTATATTTCTTATTCGCACTGGCATTATAGTCACAAACAGTACAGGCAAAATTAAAAACGTGTTTTTATAGGAGATCTGTTTCCATCCACACCACTGCTAACCCTCTAAATGCATCTATTAGGTTACTGGTATAGTCAGACTGTGCACTCTTTTTCTTTTTCTTTTTTCCTTTTTGTAGCTGTTATCACACACCCATATACTATGTATTTTATAAAAAGAAAAAAAAGTATTGGGGGTGAGATTGCAGCGCTTTACTTTATTGATATTTATTGTTTAATATTTAAAAAGGAGAATAAAAAAAGGAAGAAACCCCTCCCCTCCTCCCCGGGTCCAATATCAGTTATGTTATCTTAGTTCTGTCTTTATTTAGGAATTCCTCCCAATGGAAGCGTATCGTTAAGAAGATATCTTCCCTTTTAGTCTTTAAATAAGTGTACTTTTCTAATTCCAATAGCTCATTTACTCTAGGTATTAACATTTCTTCATTTAATATACCCGCTTTCTTCCAATTTTGTGCTATAATGGATTTAGTACCATTTAGTATATAGGTTATGAGTTTAGCTTTAATTTTACAGATACCTTTAATGGGTTTATTTATGAGGGCATTATATATATCTATTTGAAATTCGGCATTATTTAGGATAGACTGAATGCATGAAAGGGTGCCTGACCATAATCTTTGAATTGATGGGCAATCCCACCATATATGTTTCATTGTTCCGACCGATCTGCATCGTCTCCAACAATAATTTGACGCATTCGGATAAATACTATGCAGTCTGGCTGGTGTGAGATACCACCTAGTTAATATTTTATAATTAAGTTCTTGAATATTTGAAGAAGCTGAGGTCTCAGCTGTTTTTAGTAAGATTTTATTCCATTCTGCATTTTCCAAATGGGTGCCAATCTCTTTCTCCCATTTATGTATATATACATGATTTTTGGGTTTAGCCATTAAAAGTTTATAACTAAGGGAGATTGTTCCTTCTATTGAGATTCCTTTATGACATATTTTTTAAAAAATGGTTAGCTCTCTTACTAAGTTAGTCCTTTATATATGGTTAGTTACAAAATTGTTTAATTGAAAATATTTTAACCATTTTGAATATGCTCCTCCTGCTATATTTAAGATGTTCTTTTGATCTTAATTTGCCTTGTTCTAGGAAGTTTATTAGAGGGATTGTATCTTGTGTCTGTTTTATATTATACAGTCTAGGAACTATACCTCCCTGAAATTCTGCGTTAATATTTATTGGAAGTAGTGGGGATGGGGAGGATGAGATATTGGGATATATAGATACTATATTATCCCATTGTGTAATTATGTGCTGAATCAGGGGAAAGTTTGCTATACTTGGGGGTCTGCTTTCTGCCAGTGTCCAGCATAGCTTACTGATTGATTGGTGATGAATTAAATTAGTTTCTAAAGTTATCCATGCTTTATTATTTTTATTTGTATGCCAGTCTATTACTCTCTGTAGTACTATTGCCCTATATTAGTTCTTGATATTTGGAACCCCCAACCCTCCGTTTTTTTTTTACATGTATAGTGTGGAGATGTTAATTCTAGGCTTTTTCCCGTTCCAGATAAAGGCATTGATCATCTTCTGGAGATTAATACAGTAACTCTTAGGGAGAGCAATAGGAACTGTCTGAAGAATATATAATATGCGAGGGAGTATGTTCATTTTTATTGTATGTGCGACCAAACCAGGAAAGTGGTTTTTTTTCCATTGGATAAGATCTTGCTGAATATTTTCTGCTAGTTTAATATAATTTTCTGTAAAAAGGCCTACATTATCAGACGTAAGATAGACACCTAGATATTTAAGCGAAGATTCTTTCCAAGAATATAAGCTTTGTTGCTTACAGGCCTGAAGGACCTGTGGGGGTATTGAGATGGGCAATGCCTCTGATTTGTTGTTATTTATCAAAAAATTTGAATATTTCCCAAACTCTTGGAAAGTCTCTTCGAGAGCACTAATAGAACTAGCTGGGTTAGTAAGGGTTAATAGTACATCATCTGCGTAAAGCAAGATTTTATACTCCTTATTTTCTATATTCAACCCGTTGATTTTAATATTAGAGCGAATTCTAGCAGCTAAGATTTCCATGCATATTACAAAAAGTAGGGGAGACAGTGGGCAACCCTTTCTAGTGCCGTTAGTTATTTTAAATGGGTCCGAGATCATACCATTAACTCTCACTTTTGCAGATGGACAGGTGTATAGATGAAATATCTGCTGAATATTTTTTTCTCCAAAACCAAACCTTTTAAGCGTTAGCTGTAAAAATGACCAGTCAAGCCAGTCGAACGCTTTTTCAGCGTCCATTGATACTGTTATTAAAGGAATCTTGTTTAATTTTGCAAATTTCATTAAGTTTAATGTTTTAATGGTATTGTCCCGTGCTTCTCTGCCTGGGACAAATCCCATCTGGTCGGTGTTAATAATATAGGGGAGGATCTTATTTATTCTATTAGAAATGATTTTAGAGAAGATTTTTATATTGTTGTTTAATAACGAAATTGGTCTAAAATGTTTTGTAGTATTTGGTTCTTTACCTGGTTTAGGTAATACTACGATTCTGACTTCTAATATTTCTTTTAGAAAAGAGGAATTTTCACTAAGT
>NW_026512531.1:280132-310691 GCF_027579735.1 Bombina bombina | reverse complement strand
ACTCATCCGCCACCTCTGAGGCAGCAGACAGCAATCAGCCTGATCGGATACGATCGGGATTAACACCCCCTGCTAGCGGCTGATTGGCCGTGAATGTGCAGGGAGCTGCATTGCACAAGCATTTCACTAGAAATGCTTGTGCAATGATAAATGCCAACATATGCTGTCAGCATGTATCTATATGGGGCGGACATGATCCGCTACAGTGGATCATGTCCGCCCGCACATTAATAAATCAGCCCCATATTATCTACAGAAACAAGGAACAGTCATGGACTCTAATGTCACCTCCACATATGCAAACATTTTTATGAACAACTTTGAGGAGCATTTTGTTTATTCTCACAAGTTGTTTTAACTCTATGGTGCCTTATGAGGTCCATAGACGATGTGTTTGGTGTGTGGTCAGGCATGGTATTTGTGCAGGACTTAAATGAAGCTGTAAGAGGCTTGCACTTTACTTTAACTACGAGTGAAGCTAGTATCCAATTTTTAGATACATTTGTGCATAAAGAAAATAGAATTTTAGAATCAGACCTATAAAGAAAACCTACTGACAAGAACAAACTTTTGATATTTGGTAGCTGTCACCCTATGAGCACATTTAAGACCATACCAAAAAGTCTGTTTCTGCGAGTGAGACGCATGGTAACCTATAGAGATATATATATAATTTAAAATAACAGGCTGATAAATTTGTAGCTAGAAGGTATAGAAAAGAAACTGGTTGTGCAAAGCTCAGTGAGGTTATCAATAAAGGTTACAAAAAAGAGACAAGAAGCAAAGATAGGTTAATTTCTTAATATAACAAGTTGAATTATAGTGTGAATATTGAGAAAATATTGGCATATACTACAATATTGCAATCCCTCAGTTGATTCTTTTATAAGTTATCCCATGATAGCTTACAAAAGAAATTGAAGTTGAAAAGATATATTAGTACATGCAGACATTGGAACTGAAAATAACATAATCCCTTAATTGTAGTAACTGTGGTTCCATTATGAACCCGACAATAGGGACAAAGTTCAAAATAAGGGAATAACTGACATGTAGATACACGTTATCTATCTAATCAAGTGCCCATGTGGGTTAATTTACATAGGAGAGACCTCTAGGGAGATCAGAGAAATATTAACATAAATTGAATATTAGCCGGAAGGACAAAGAGGCCCCAGTTTCCTCTCACTTCAACTTGGTAGGTCATAATATTAGTCAGTTAAGATTTGAAGTCATTGAAAGAATACCTGACCTGAGGAGAGGGGTCGATAGGAATAATAGATTAAAAGCTAGGTAATTGTTCTGGATCCATAAGATGGGATCATTGATCCTGAGGACTAAACAGGGACTTTGATTGGACTGGTATATTGATAGGATTAATTTATTTGTGCTAAATCTTCTCTTTTAATATTTTTTTTACATATAGGTTTTATATTATTTGTATAGAAAAAGAAAAACACTTTTACTAATATATTATGCAAGTTCCCTGCAAAAAAATGCACATGTTTACTAAATTTTGACCACAAGATGGCGCTGTAGTATTGCAGGTTAAATGGGCAGGCTACTCCAGAATTTTTATTTTTAAAAAAGATAGATAATCCCCTATTATCCATCCCCCACTTTTGCATAACCACACGGTGTATTTAATATACTTTCTAGCTCTGTAAATACCTTCTACCAAAGCCTCTGCAAACTGCTCCCGTTATTTCAGCTCTTTTGGCATGACTTGCGTTTTAGCTATTCAGTGCCCTCTCATAAGTAACTACACAGGGCACAATGTTATCTATATGGCGCGCATAGGGTTCGATATATCATGCTACGGCCGACAGGGGTGTACATATGTCTGATGACCGCTGCTTGATAAATACGGACTACAGGTTCTCTTGTGAGAACCTGTAGTCATAGGGGGGGGTGGAAGGCAGTTGAAGCCTTTGATAAATCAACCCCATAAACTAACGCCCTTCTAGCTGTGAAAAATTATCACAATGCATTCAGATAAGAGGCAGCATTGAAGAGCTTAGAAATTAGCATATGAGCTTATCTAGCTTTTAGCTTTCACTAAGAATACCAATAGAACAAAGAAAGTTTGATGATAAGTAAAGTAAATTGAAAGATGTTTAAAATGACATTCCCTATCTGAATCATGAAACTTTAATTTTGACTAGACTGCTTCTGTAACAGGTAAAGGTATAAAAGGCACAAACCTGTGTGTAATTAACATACAGCTAGATTATGAGTTTTGAGCGCAATAGGGATTTTAACGACCGCCACAAAAGCGGCGTTATTTCACCTCCCTATGGTGCTGCTATTACAAGTTTTAAAAAAGCAGACTTGTGCGGGTGATATGGTTGCGTTGAGCTCCACACTGCATCAAAATCAAGCGCTGCTTTGACGTGCTCGTGCACGATTTCCCCATAGACATCAATGGGGAGAGCCGGCAAAAAAAAGTCTAACACCTGCGATCGTGGAATGAAAAGTTCCGTAACGCAGCCCCATTGATGTCTATGGGTAAAAAAAAAGTTACGTTTAAACCTAACACCCTAACATAAATCCTGAGTCTGAACACCCCTAATCTGCCACCCCCGACATCGTCGCCACCTACATACAGTTATTAACCCCTAATCTGCCGCCCCCGATATCGCCGCCACCTACATACAGTTATTAACCCCTAATCTGCGACCCCCAACATTGCCGCCCCCTACACAAAACTATTAACCCCTAATCTGCCGCTCTCGATGTCACCGCCACTATACTAAAGTTATTAAACCCTAAACCTCTGGCTTCCCACATCACTACCACTAAATAAATCCATTAACCCCTAACCTAATGTTACGCTAAGCCTAACACCCCCTAACTTTAACATAATTAAAATACAGCTAAACTAAAGTTACAATTATTAACTAAATAATACCTATTTCTTCTGTTATGTGTGATCAGTCCACGGGTCATCATTACTTCTGGGATATTATCTGCTCCCCTACAGGAAGTGCAAGAGGATTCACCCAGCAGAGTTGCTATATAGCTCCTCCCCTCTACGTCACCTCCAGTCATTCTCTTGCACCCAAAGACTAGATAGGAGGTGTGAGAGGACTATGGTGATTATACTTAGTTTTTATAACTTCAATCAAAAGTTTGTTATTTTACAATAGCACCGGAGCGTGTTATTACTTCTCTGGCAGAGTTTGAAGAAGAATCTACCAGAGTTTTTCTTATGATTTTAACCGGAGTAGTTAAGATCATATTGCTGTTTCTCGGCCATCTGAGGGAGGTAAAAGCTTCAGATCAGGGGACAGCGGGCAGTTGAATCTGCATTGAGGTATGTAGCAGTTTTTATTTTCTGAATGGAATTGATGAGAAAATCCTGCTATACCGTTATAATGACATGTATGTATACTCTACACTTCAGTGTTCTGGGGATGGTATTTCACCGGAATTACTCTGTAAAAATACATTACACCTTTTAATAGGTATTTAATTCATGTTAAACGTTTTTGCTGGAATGTAGAATCGTTTGCATTTCTGAGGTACTGAGTGAATAAATATTTGGGCATTATTTTCCACTTGGCAGTTTGCTTGTTTTGATTATGACAGTTTCGTTTCTCTCTCACTGCTGTGTGTGAGGGGGAGGGGCCGTTTTTGGCGCTCTTTGCTACGCATCAAAAATTTCCAGTCAGTTACACTTATATTTTCTGCATGATCCGGTTCATCTCTAACAGAACTCAGGGGTCTTCAAACTTCTTTGAAGGGAAGTAGATTCTCTCAGCAGAGCTGTGAGATTTATATAGTGACTGTGTTTTAAGACGTTGCTCTGTGATTTTTATGTTTAAAATTTAATTAGTATGGCTTTACTAATGGGAACAAACCTTTGCTAACAAGTTATGTTGTTTTTAAAGAGTGATGCTATAACTGTTTTTCAGTTCATTATTTCAACTGTCATTTAATCATTTAATCGTTTAGTGCTTCTTTGAGGCACAGTACGTTTTTGTTAAATAAGATTGTAACCAAGTTGCATGTTTATTGCTAGTGTGTTAAACATGTCTGATTCAGAGGAAGATACCTGTGTCATTTGTTCCAATGCCAAGGTGGAGCCCAATAGAAATTTATGTACTAACTGTATTGATGCTACTTTAAATAAAAGCCAATCTGTACAAATTGAACAAATTTCACCAAACAGCGAGGGGAGAGTTATGCCGTCTAACTCGCCTCACGTGTCAGTACCTGCGTCTCCCGCCCGGGAGGTGCGTGATATTATGGCGCCTAGTACATCTGTGCAGCCATTACAGATAACATTACAAGATATGGCTACTGTTATGACTGAAGTTTTGGCTAAGTTACCAGAACTAAGAGGCAAGCGTGATCACTCTGGGGTGAGAACAGAGTGCGCTGATAATTCTAGGGCCATGTCTGATACTGCGTCACAGCTTGCAGAGCATGAGGACGGAGAGCTTCATTCTGTAGGTGACGGTTCTGATCCAAGCAGATTGGATTCAGATATTTCAAATTTTAAATTTAAATTGGAAAACCTCCGTGTATTACTAGGGGAGGTCTTAGCGGCTCTTAACGATTGTAACACTGTTGCAATACCAGAGAAAATGTGTAGGTTGGATAAATACTTTGCGGTACCGGCGAGTACTGACGTTTTTCCTATACCTAAGAGATTAACTGAAATTGTTACTAAGGAGTGGGATAGACCCGGTGTGCCGTTCTCACCCCCTCCAATATTTAGAAAGATGTTTCCAATAGACGCCACCACACGGGACTTATGGCAAACGGTCCCTAAGGTGGAGGGAGCAGTTTCTACTTTAGCTAAGCGCACCACTATCCCGGTGGAGGATAGCTGTGCTTTTTCAGATCCTATGGATAAAAAAATTAGAGGGTTACCTTAAGAAAATGTTTGTTCAACAAGGTTTGATATTGCAACCCCTTGCATGCATCGCGCCGATTACGGCTGCGGCAGCATTTTGGATTGAGTCTCTGGAAGAGAACCTTAGTTCCGCTACGATGGACGACATTACGGACAGGCTTAGAGTCCTTAAACTAGCTAATTCATTCGTTTCGGAGGCCGTAGTACATTTAACCAAACTTACGGCTAAGAATTCAGGATTCGCCATTCAGGCACGTAGGGCGCTGTGGCTAAAATCCTGGTCGGCTGATGTAACTTCTAAGTCCAAATTACTTAATATACCTTTCAAGGGGCAAACTTTATTTGGGCCCGGTTTGAAAGAAATTATCGCTGACATTACAGGAGGTAAGGGCCACGCTCTACCTCAAGACAAAGCCAAAGCTAAGGCTAGACAGTCTAATTTTCGTCCTTTTCGGAATTTCAAAGCAGGTGCAGCATCAACTTCCACTGCACCAAAACAGGAAGGAGCTGTTGCTCGTTACAGACAAGGCTGGAAACCTAACCAGTCCTGGAATAAGGGCAAGCAGGCCAGAAAACCTGCTGCTGCCCCTAAGACAGCATGAACCGAGGGCCCCCGATCCGGGACCGGATCTAGTGGGGGGCAGACTCTCTCTCTTCGCCCAGGCTTGGGCAAGAGATGTCCAGGATCCCTGGGCGCTAGAGATCATATCTCAGGGATACCTTCTAGACTTCAAATTATCTCCCCCACGAGGGAGATTTCATCTGTCAAGGTTGTCAACAAACCAAATAAAGAAAGACGCGTTTCTACGCTGTGTACAAGATCTATTATTAATGGGAGTGATCCATCCGGTTCCGCGGTCGGAACAAGGACAAGGGTTTTACTCAAACCTGTTTGTGGTTCCCAAAAAAGAGGGAACTTTCAGGCCAATCTTGGATTTAAAGATCCTAAACAAATTCCTAAGAGTTCCATCGTTCAAAATGGAAACTATTCGGACAATCTTACCCATGATCCAAAAGGGTCAGTACATGACCACAGTGGATTTAAAGGATGCTTACCTTCACATACCGATTCACAAAGATCATTACCGGTATCTAAGGTTTGCCTTCTTAGACAGGCATTACCAGTTTGTAGCTCTTCCATTCGGATTGGCTACGGCTCCAAGAATCTTCACAAAGGTTCTGGGTGCCCTTCTGGCGGTTCTGAGACCGCGAGGAATTTCGGTAGCTCCGTACCTAGACGACATTCTGATACAAGCTTCAAGCTTTCAAACTGCCAAGTCTCATACAGAGTTAGTTCTGGCATTTCTAAGGTCGCATGGATGGAAAGTGAACGAAAAGAAGAGTTCTCTCTTGCCTCTCACAAGGGTTCCATTTTTGGGGACTCTTATAGATTCCGTAGAAATGAAGATTTATCTGACAGAAGACAGATTAACAAAGCTTCTAAATGCATGCCGTGTCCTTCATTCCATTCAACTCCCGTCAGTAGCTCAATGCATGGAGGTGATCGGCTTAATGGTAGCAGCAATGGACATAGTTCCCTTTGCACGCCTACATCTCAGACCGCTGCAATTGTGCATGCTGAGTCAGTGGAATGGGGACTACTCAGATTTGTCCCCCACTCTGAATCTGGATCAAGAGACCAGAAACTCTCTTCTATGGTGGCTTTCTCGGCCACATCTGTCCAGGGGGGATGCCTTTCAGCAGGCCGGACTGGACAATTGTAACAACAGACGCCAGCCTTCTAGGTTGGGGCGCTGTCTGGAATTCTCTGAAGGCTCAGGGACAATGGAGTCAGGAGGAAAGTCTCCTGCCAATAAACATTCTGGAATTGAGAGCAGTTCTCAATGCCCTTCTAGCTTGGCCCCAGTTAAAGACTCGGGGGTTCATCAGGTTTCAGTCGGACAACATCACGACTGTAGCTTACATCAACCATCAGGGAGGGACAAGAAGCTCCCTAGCAATGATAGAAGTATCAAAGATAATTCGCTGGGCAGAGTCTCACTCTTGCCACCTGTCAGCAATCCACATCCCGGGAGTGGAGAACTGGGAGGCGGATTTCTTGAGTCGCCAGACTCTTCATCCGGGGGAGTGGGAACTTCATCCGGAGGTCTTTGCCCAAATACTTCGACGTTGGGGCAAACCAGAGATAGATCTCATGGCGTCTCGCTAGAACGCCAAACTTCCTCGCTACGGATCCAGATCCAGGGATCCGGAGCGGTTCTGATAGATGCTTTGACAGCACCTTGGAACTTCAGGATGGCTTATGTGTTTCCACCCTTCCCGCTGCTTCCTCGATTGATTGCCAAAATCAAACAGGAGAGAGCATCAGTGATTCTAATAGCACCTGCATGGCCACGCAGGACTTGGTATGCAGATCTAGTGGACATGTCATCCTGTCCGCCTTGGTCTCTACCTCTAAGACAGGACCTTCTGATACAGGGTCCATTCAAACATCAAAATCTAACTTCTCTGAAGCTGACTGCTTGGAAATTGAACGCTTGATTTTATCAAAACGTGGTTTTTCTGAGTCGGTTATTGATACCCTGATACAGGCTAGGAAGCCTGTTACCAGAAAGATTTACCATAAAATATGGCGTAAATACCTATACTGGTGTGAATCCAAAGATTACTCCTGGAGTAAGGTTAGGATTCCTAGGATATTGTCTTTTCTACAAGAAGGTTTAGAAAAGGGTTTATCGGCTAGCTCATTAAAGGGACAGATCTCAGCTCTGTCCATCTTGTTACACAGGCGTCTGTCAGAAAATTCAGACATCCAGGCCTTTTGTCAGGCTTTAGCTAGGATCAAGCCTGTGTTTAAAACTGTTGCTCCGCCATGGAGTTTAAACTTAGTTCTTAACGTTTTACAGGGTGTTCCGTTTGAACCCCTTCATTCCATTGATATAAGATTGTTATCTTGGAAAGTTCTATTTTTAATGGCTATTTCCTCGGCTCGAAGAGTCTCTGAGTTATCAGCCCTTCATTGTGATTCTCCTTACCTGATCTTTCACTCAGACAAGGTAGTTCTGCGTACTAAACCTGGGTTCTTACCTAAGGTTGTCTCTAACAGGAATATCAATCAAGAGATTGTTGTTCCCTCCTTGTGTCCAAATCCTTCTTCAAAGAAGGAACGTCTTCTACACAATCTGGATGTAGTTCGTGCCCTCAAGTTCTACTTGCAGGCAACTAAAGATTTTCGCCAAACTTCTTCCCTGTTTGTCGTTTATTCTGGACAGAGGAGAGGTCAAAAAGCTTCTGCTACCTCTCTCTCTTTTTGGCTTCGTAGCATAATACGTTTAGCCTATGAGACTGCTGGACAGCAGCCTCCTGAAAGAATTACAGCTCACTCCACTAGAGCTGTGGCTTCCACTTGGGCCTTTAAGAATGAGGCCTCTGTTGAACAGATTTGCAAGGCTGCAACTTGGTCTTCGCTTCATACTTTTTCCAAATTTTACAAATTTGACACTTTTGCTTCTTCGGAGGCTATTTTTGGGAGAAAGGTTCTTCAGGCAGTGGTTCCTTCTGTATAATGAGCCTGCCTATCCCTCCCGTCATCCGTGTACTTTTGCTTTGGTATTGGTATCCCAGAAGTAATGATGACCCGTGGACTGATCACACATAACAGAAGAAAACATAATTTATGCTTACCTGATAAATTCCTTTCTTCTGTTGTGTGATCAGTCCACGGCCCGCCCTGTTTTTTTAGGCAGGTACATATTTTTTAAATTATAATTCAGTCACCACTACACCCTTGGCTTCTCCTTTCTCGTTGGTCTTTGATCGAATGACTGGAGGTGACGTAGAGGGGAGGAGCTATATAGCAACTCTGCTGGGTGAATCCTCTTGCACTTCCTGTAGGGGAGCAGATAATATCCCAGAAGTAATGATGACCCGTGGACTGATCACACAACAGAAGAAAGGAATTTATCAGGTAAGCATAAATTATGTTTTTAAACTAAATACAAACTTACCTGTAAAATAAAACCTAAGCTAGCTACAATATAACTAATAAATATATTGTAGCTAGCTTAGGTTTTATTTTTATTTCACAGGTAAGTTTGTATTTATTTTAACTAGATAGTTAGTAAATAGTTACATTGTAGCTAGCTTAGGTTTTATTTTTATTTCACAGGTAAGTTTGTATTTATTTTAACTAGGTAGACTAGTTAGTAAATAATTAACTATTTACTAACTATCTAGTTAAAATAAATACAAACTTACCTGTCAAATAAAACCTAACCTGTCTTAAAAGGGCCTTTTGTGGGGCATTGCCCCAAATAAATCAGCTCTTT
Source organism: Bombina bombina (assembly GCF_027579735.1). Taxonomy (NCBI): domain Eukaryota; kingdom Metazoa; phylum Chordata; class Amphibia; order Anura; family Bombinatoridae; genus Bombina; species Bombina bombina. The sequence goes on along the minus strand of NW_026512531.1, from coordinate 301,538 downwards.
CACCTGTAAGAAAAATACAAACACCCCCCAACAGTAAAACCCACCACCACCACAACCAACCCCCCAAATAAAATAACTTTCTAAAAAAAACTAAGCTCCCCATTTGTATGGGCATTGCCCTTAAAAGGGTATTTAGCTCTTTTACATGCCCAGACTCTAAACTAAAAATAAAACCCACCAAAAAAAACCTTAAAAAAACCCTAAAAACACTAAGCCCCGATGATCCACTTACAGTTATTGAAGTCCCTCTTGAAGGATCCATCCATCCATTCCAATTAAAGGCAATGCCCATACAAATGCCCTTTTCAGGGCAATGGGGAGCTTAGGTTATTTTAGATTTTTTTATTTGGGGGGGTTGGTTGGTTGGGTGGTGGGTTTTAATGTTGGGGGGTGTTTGTATTTTTTTTTACAGGTAAAAGAGCTGGGGGGGGCATTTTATTTTGATAGGGCTGTTAGATTAGGTGTAATTCTTTTTTGTTTTTGATAATTTGTTTCTTATTTTTCGTAATTTAGTGGTCATTTTTTTGTAATTTAGTTATTTAATTTTTTTGTAATTAGATACTTTTTGCAATTTTTAGAGTAATGTTATGATTTTTTTAATGTGTAGTTTAATTTAATTTATTTGGTAGTTAGTTTATTTGTAGTTTAATAATTATCTTAGTTTAATTGTTAGTTTAAAATTAATTTATTTAATTTGACAGGTAAGTTTAAATTTAATTTAAGATAGGGAAATTGTAATTTTCATATAAAGTTAGGGGGCGTTAGGTTTAGGGGTTCATAGTTTATTTTATTATATTTCTTTGTGAGGGCTTTCGGTTTAAGGGTTAATAGTTTATTTAAGTATATTTCGTTGTGGGGGCTTGCGGTTTAGGGGTTAATAGGTTTATTATAGCGGCGGTGTGGGCGGGCGGCAGATTAGGGGTTAATTATATTTAAATAGTGTTTGCGATGCGGGAGGGCGGCAGTTTAGGGGTTAATAGGTTTATTATAGTGGTGATGATGTAGGGGTTAATACATTTTAATAGTGGTGGCGATATCCGAGCAGCAGATTAGGAGTTAATAACTTTATTGTAGTGTTTGCGATGTGGGAGGGCCTTGGTTTAGGGGTTAATAGGCAGTTTATGGGTGTTAGTGTACTTTTTAACACTTTAGTTATGAGTTTTATGTTACAGATTTGTAGCATAAAACTCATAACTACTGACTTTAGATGGCGGTACGGATCTTGTGGTTATAGAGTGTACCACTCACTTACTGGCCTCCCAGGCAAACTCGTAATACCGACGCTATGGGAGTCCCATTGAAAAAGGACTTTTTTAAAAGTGCGGTACTGACGTTGCGTGACTGGAGGTGTGAGGTACTGACGTTGCGTGACTAAAAGATGTGCGGTTCACCTATACTGACAAGACTTGTAATAGCGGCGTTAGGGAAAATGAAGCGTTATGGGCCATAACAATGCTATTTGACTCATAACACAAAACTCGTAATCTAGCTGATAGAAAACTTAGCATTGTTTTTTGAGCTGTCCAAAAGTAGCTCCTTTCTTGTACAACATTAACTTTTGGCTAGAGAAAATTCTGAAGCAAAAGTTTAGATTATATAAAAAGCAATTATTATTTTTTTACTAAATCTGACCTGGTCAACCTGTCTATTTTGGTAGGGTGCAACATATTATTATGTTAATTGAAATAGGAAAGTTCCCAGTATGGCATTGTTTTTTCTATTGAACACTATGATACTTCTTTGTCCTCAGAAAAATCGGTTAGGTCCTTTTTAAGGAAATGGGGGGACTTGATTAAACTATTTTCTAGGGATACTCAGATTAAAATAATTTCTCATTTTCATAATTCTAAATATGTGCAAATTGCAAAATAAGCTTATTAGAGGAGAATTGGTAACAAAGTTAAAAATTAGAATGATGTTGAAGTTAGCTTTTTATTGGGCCAGCTTCTTATTTGAATGCTGAAGTTAGCTCCTTATTCCGCCAGCTTCTTATTCGAATGCTGACATTAGCTCCTTATTCGGCCAGCTTCTTATTCTAATGCTGAAATTAGCTTGCTATTCACCCAGCATCCTATTCACATTAGCTTCTTATTCATTAAAGTAATTATTTATTAAACAACAATTAGCAAAGTTAATATGATATTAATCATGAAATATGGCACCAAACGTGGCACCATAATTTCCATTCATTTCAATGGGAAATTCTGAATAAGGAATCAAGCTTCTACTCTTGGCTCACTCACATTTGGCTTGTTTTATACAAATTGGGCATCCCTCTATATAAGAAATTTAAAATTAGGTTGAGCCAAATGATATTGATCATATAATATGGCAACAAACCCTAGCATCCATGCATTTCAATGGAATATTCTGAATAAGTAACCAAGCTTTTACTCTATTAAAACCATCTTGGCTCACTCACATTTGCCTTGTTTTATGCTGATTGTGCATATCTCTATATAAAAAAATTAAATCTAGCCTTAGCCAAATGATATTGATCATATAATATTGCATCAAACCTGGCACCCTAGCATCCATGCATTTCAATGGGAAATCCTGAATAAGTAACCAAGCTTTTAGGTTTTTACATCCCCTACCCTTAATGTCGCAGAGGTCTCTAACACTTTAAACTTCCCCACCCACTGCAACACAGTCTGTCCCTTGGTCTGGCTATAAATAGCTTTGAGCCCCTGATTGAACATTGGCACTACATGCCTTATTAAATCGAATAACTCAGTTTAGGCTCACCAGCTATGAGTAATAGGAACTGCCAATAGAATTAGATTGGAACAGCCAAGAGAATGCAAGCTCAATCCTATTGGCTGATTGGATCAGCCAATAGAATTGATGCTCAATCCTATTGGCTGATTGCATCAGCCAATAGGATTTTTTCACCTTTAATTCCAATTGGCTGATAGAATTCTATCAGCCAATTGGATGTCCGGTCTTCAAAAGCTGTAAGTGGATCTTCGGGGGTTAGTGTTAGGTTTTTTAAGGATTTATTGGGGGGGTTTTTTTCAGATTAGGGTTTGGGCTGAAAAAGAGCTAAATGCCCTTTTAAGGGCAATGCCCATCCAAATGCCCTTTTCAGGGCAATGGGGAGCTTAGGTTTTTTTAGATAGGTTTTTATTTGGGGGGGTTGGTTGTGTGGGTGGTGGGTTTTACTGTTGGGGGGTTGTTTGTATTTTTATTCAGGCAAAAGAGCTGATTTCTTTGGGGCAATGCCTCGCAAAAGGCTAGGAGTTCTTTTATTTTGGGGGGGCTTTTTTTATTTTGATAGGGCTATTAGATTAGGTGTAACTATCTTAAATATTTGATAATTTCTTTTTTATTTTGTGTAATTTAGTGTTTTGTTTTTTTTGTAATTTAGTTAATTGTTTTTAATTAATGTAATTTATTTAATTGTAGTGTAAGGTTAGGTGTTAGTGTAACTCAGGTTAGGTTTTATTTTACAGGTAAATTTGTATTTATTTTAACTAGGTAGCTAGTAAATAGTTAATAACTATTTACTAACTATTCTACCTAGTTAAAATAAATACAAACTTGCCTGTGAAATAAAAATAAAACCTAAGATAGCTACAATGTAACTATTAGTTATATTGTAGCTAGCTTAGGGTTTATTTTATAGGTAAGTATTTAGTTTTAAATAGGAATAATTTAGTTAATGATAGTAATTTTATTTAGATTTTTTATCATTATATTCAAGTTAGTGGTGTTAGGGTTAGGGTTACGTTAGGGTTAGGGTTAGACTTAGGGTTAGGGGTTAATAACTTTAGTATAGTGGCGACGTTGGGGGCGGAAGATTAGGGGTTAATAACTGTAATGTAGGTGGTGGTGACGTTGGGGGTAGAAGATTAGGGGTTAATAACTGTAATGTAGGTTGCGGCGACGTTGGGGGCGGAAGATTAGGGGTTAATAACTGTAATGTAGGTGGCAGCGACATTGGGGGCGGCAGATTAGGGGTTAATAACTGTAATGTAGGTGACAGCAACATTGGGAGCGGCAGATTAGGGGTTAATAAGTATAATGTAGATGTTGGGGCAGCAGATTAGGGGTTAATAAGTGTAATGTAGGTGTCGGCGATGTCGGGCACGGCAGATTAGTGGTTAATAAATATAATGTAGGTGTCGGCGATGTCGGGGGCAGAAGATTAGGGGTTAATAAATATAATAAACAAACTAGAAAAGAGAGAAATAATGTAGAGACCTTTTAAGTAACTACACATAAGACAGGGATTTCAGCTTTTTCATTTTATTAGGTTACAATAACCTTGCCAAATTTAAATATTCGGAAATAAACACAGTGCAATATTGTTCATGCTAGCCTATAACAGATATAGAATCACTGATACAAGGCTATGCATATGAACCACATCCAGATAGTACACAGAGAGCGATGGCCTTTCTGTCTTAGAGCAAGAATATAGAGCATACAAACATAAGCTTTGTACTTATAATACCTCTCAAACAAATAACACCTCTAACAGAGGATGGCTATGCAAGCATGCACAAGTCGGCCATCTTGATACACCATGAGGATCTATATTTGTTTGTGTTTAAGAAGGCAAATGAATATTGTGAATTCAATGTTAAATGTTATGCACACAAAGAACAATAAACTTTATGTAAAACATCCAATAAGTACATAAGTAAAGCATGCTCAAAACGGTAACATTGGACCAGGGGGTACCGGACAACACCTATTTCAGAGGGCACCCCTAACACAACTGAAGGATTCGGTGTCATGAAATTATAGATAAGGATCTATGCTCGGTCCCCCAAGCTAAGGTCACAAGAAAACCGCATATTTGGTTTGTAACAAAGGATATAAATATTACAAACAAATAAAGACAGAGTAACTTAAGCTTTAAAGGAGATCTCCTATGTGTAGAAGCCGTTGTCACTCACGTCCTGATAATATCGGACTATGTGAGATTAATAGCTGTTCCTTGACAATTTTAGGATTATTTCTCCAATAATACCTTTAGTGAATACCGTCCAGGTTAAGTATTACCGTGTACCAAATGAAAAACGACTTGCTGTAAGCTGTAAATTAAGTTACAACAATTGGAAACAAAGTTGGCATTTACAGCTTACAGCAAGTCGTTTGGATGCATACATGCTTGTCGCTTTTGCCTTTGTGGATTGCTTAAACAGGAACCGTGAGCTGCTGCAGTAGTGGGAAGGATCATTACCCCACTGAGCATGTAATTATATGGCGTTTTTCATTTGGTACACGGTAATACGTAACCTGGACGGTATTCACTAAAGGTATTATTGGAGAAATAATCCTAAAATTGTCAAGGAACAGCTATTAATCTCACATAGTCCGATATTATCAGGACGTGAGTGACAACGGCTTCTACACATAGGAGATCTCCTTTAAAGCTTAAGTTACTCTGTTTTTATTTGTTTGTAATATTTATATCCTTTGTTACAAACCTAATATGCAGTTTTCTTGTGACCTTAGCCTGGGGGACCGAGCATAGATCCTAATTTATAATTTCATGACACCGGATCCTTCAGTTGTGTTAGGGGTGCCCTCTGAAATAGGTGTTGTCCCATACCCCCTGGTCCAATGTTACCGTTTTGAGCATGCTTTACTTATGTACTTATTGGATGTTTTACATAAAGTTTATTGTTCTTTGTGTGCATTAACATTTAACATTGAATTCACAATAGTCATTTGGCTTCTTAAAGGTAGTCCTAAACACAAACAAATATAGATCCTCATGGTGTATCAAGATGGCCGACTTGTGCATGCTTGCATAGCCATCCTCTGTTAGAGGTGTTATTTGTTTGAGAGGTATTATAAGTACAAAGCTTATGTTTGTTTGCTCTATATTCTTGCTCTAAGACAGAAAGGCCATCACTCTCTGTGTACTATCTGGATGTGGTTCATATGCATAGCCTTGTATCAGTGATTCTATATCTGTTATAGGCTAGCATGAACAATATTGCACTGTGTTTATTTCCGAATATATAAATTTGGCAAGGTTATTGTAACCTAATAAAATGAAAAAGCTGAAATCCCTGTCTTATGTGTAGTTACTTATAAGGTCTCTACATTATTTCTCTCTTTTCTAGTTTGTTTATAATATTTTAAGGGTCTGCATTTTCTACCCTATACATAGGTTTTTCTAGGTCTAAATTTATGACTTAGATCATTAAATCACATAGCCTGACTCCCCTTATGTTTATCATTAATAAATATAATGTAGGTGTCGGCGATGTCTGGGGCGCCAGATTAGGGGTGTTTAGACTCTGGGTTTATGTTAGGGTGTTAGGTGTAAACATAACTTTTGTTTCACCATAGTAATCAATGGGGCTGCATTACGGAGCTTTACGCTCCTTTATTGCAGGTGTTAGGCTTTTCTTCAGCCGGCTCTCCCCATTGATGTCTATGGGGAAATCGTGCGCGAGCATGTAAAACCAGCTCAAAGCAGCGCTGTATTGGAGTGCGGTATGGAGCTCAATTTTGCGTTTATGAAAACCTGTAATAGCAGCGCTATAGGGAGGTGAGCGGTGGCAATAACTTGCAAGTTAGCACCGAGCAGCTCTTACCGGAAAACTCGTAATCTAGCCGTATGTTATTACTCTACGTAGTTCAGATTAAAGTTTCATCCTACTAGGCAGTATATCCTGATAAAGAGGTACTACGGTAACTTTCTACAAAAAATAAAAATCTAAAGTATCAATGTAACATATAAGTGTGTGACATACCAGTACTCTCTTATATCATGTTTGTCATCAGAATAGTTATCACAATACTCCACTCATGTTACGTCCAGTTCTTTATATAAGCTACACTTTTTGGTTGATGACAAGTATCAGGAGTTTTATCTGTGTAATCAGATTTCTTAATCTCGAGGTTCCTCTTGTATTTTTTATTTTTCATTTTCTATAAAAGTATGTCATCATATAGTGGAGATGATATTCATGTTGTCATGCTATGAATAATGTGTTGCTAAATGCCTTAATAAAAAAAACTTGATTTAAAAAAAAAAAAAAAATATATATATATATATATATATATATATATATATATATATATATATATATATATATATATATATATATATATATATATAGCCTAAGCCAAATGATATTGATCATATAATATGGCATCAAACCTGGCACCCTAGCGTCCATGCATTTCAATGGGAAATTCTGAATAAGTAACCAAGCTTTTACTCTATTAAAACCATCTTGGCTCACTTACATTTGGCTTGTTTTATGCTAATTGGGCATCACTCTATATAAAAAAATGTAATATAGCCTAAGCCAAATGTTATTGATCATATAATATGGCGTCAAACGTGGCACCCTAGCGTCCATGCATTTCAATGGGAAATTCTGAATAAGTAACCAAGCATTTACTCTATTAACCCGTTAAGGACCAGACAAAAACTTCACCAAAAGACCAGAGCATTTTAGCATTTTTGCCACCACTACATTTAAACAGAAATAGAGCCTTTTTTATATTTACATATCAAAACTATATACATGTTTTTTAGTAGACAAACCCAAAGTATTGATGTAGGCCCATTTTGGTATATTTCATGCCACCATTTCACCTCCAAATGCGATCAAACAAAAAAAAAAAACGTTAACTTTTTCACATTTTTAGGTTTCTCACTGAAATGATTTACAAACAGCTTGTTGTAAATGGTTGTAAATGCTTCTCTGGGATCCCCTTTGTTCATAAATAGCAGACATATATGGCTTTGGCATTGCTTATAGATAATTAGAAGACCGCTAAATGCCGCTGCGCACCACACTTGTATTATGCCCAGCAGTAATTGGGTAGCTTGTAGGGTTAATTTTAGCTTTAGTGTAAAGATCAGCCTCCCATCTATTACATCCCACCCCCTGATCCCTCCCTGACCCCTCTCAAGCAACTCTCTTCCCTCCCCCACCCCCCTAAGATCACCCCATTTTAAGTACTGGCAAAAAGTCTGCCAGAAGAAAAATAAATTTTTTTTTTTTTTTTTACTTTTAATTTTTTAATTTTATATTTTCTACAGGGTCGTATCTCCCCTTACCTCCCAACCTTCCTGATCCCACCCCGAACAGCTCTCTAACCCTCCCCCCTGTACCTATTTGCTGGCATCTTAGGTACTGGCAGCTATCTGCTGTCTGTTAAAAATTTTAAAAAACTACACTATTTTCCATAGTATAGCTGTCCCCCCTCATTAGCATACACCCTCCCCTCCCAGATCCCTTTCAATACAACCATCCCACATAGGAAACGCCTCTCCTACTTCCCCCTCCTCCCTCCTTCCCACTTACTGCCATACTGTAGCATGGCATAGCTGTCACCACCCGCTCCAGCCCCCCTTCATGCCCCCTTAACGCCCGCTTCTCGCCCTCCTCCCACCACCTCAAGAGATGGGCCGCCCACCTACCTCCCTCCAAACCCTCCCACACCACCAACGTAGACACCATCCCTGGCCGATGCAGAGAGGGCCACAGAGTGGCACACTCTGCATCGGTTACTGCATAAAGGGTATTGCATAATGCTTAATCGCTGCAATACCCTGAGAGTGGCTGGAAGCGATCACGATCTCTTCCAGTGCTCAGTTTAATGAGGACGTGCTATGTACGTCCTTGGTCCTTAACTGTTGTTTTTTGGTTTTTATGGGGTTAATTTCTGATCAATATCATTTGGCTCAGGCTAGATTTCATTTTTTTATATAGAGTCCAATTTGTAGAAAACAAGCCAAATCTGGGTGAGCCAAAAAGGTTTTCAAAAAAGAAATGTTTGTTTTCTTATTCAGAATTTGCCATTGAAATGCATGGAAGTTAGGGTATAAGGTGTGGTGCCATATTTTATGATCAATATCATTTGACTCAGCCTAGATTAAACTTTTGTATATAGAGGGGGTGCCCAATTAGTATGAAAACAAGCCAAATGTGAGTGAGCCAAGATGGTTTTAATAGAGTAAAAGCTTACTTACTTATTCAGAATGTCCCAATGAAATGCATGGATAGTAGGGTGCAAAGTTTGATGCCATATTATATGATCAATATCATTTAGCTCAGGCTAGATTTCATTTTTGTATATAGAGGGATGCCCAATTAGTATAAAACAAGCCAAAAGTGAGTGAGCCAAGATGGTTTTCATAGAGTAAACGCTTGGTAACTTATTCAGAATTTCACATTGAAATACATGGATGCTAGGGTGCCAAGTTTGATGCCATATTATTTGATCAATATCATTTGGCTCAGGCTAGATTTAATTTTTTTATATATAGAGGGATGCCCAATTAGCATAAAACAAGCCAAATGAGAGTGAGCCAAGATGTTTTTAATAGAGTAAAAGCTTTGTTACCTATTCAGAATTTCCCATTGAAATGCATGGATGCTAGGGTGCCAAGTTTGATACCATATTATTTGATCAATATCATTTGGCTCAGGCTAGATTGAATTTTTTATATAGAGAGATGCCCAATTAGCATAAAACAAGCCAAATGTGAGTGAGCCAAGATGGTTTTAATAGCGTAAAAGCTTTGTTGCTTATTCAGAATCTCCCATTGAAATGCATTGAAATTATGGTACCAGGTTTGGTGGCATATTATCTGATCACTATCATATGGCTCAGGCTAGATTTAATTTTTTTATATAGAGGGATGTCCAATTAGTATAAAACAAGCCAAATGTGAGTGAGCCAAGCTGGTTTTAATAGTGTAAAAGCTTGGTTACTTATTCAGAATCTCCCATTGAAATGCATGGACGCTAGGGTGCCAAGTTTGATGCCATATTATTTGATCAATATCATTTGACTAAGGCTAGATTTTGTTTTTTTTATATAGAGGGATGCCCAATTAGCATAAAACAAGCCATATGTGAGTGAGCCAAGATTGTTTTAATAGAATAAACGTTTGGTTACTTATTCAGAATCTCCAATTGAAATGCATTGAAATTAGGGTACCAGGTTTGGTGGCATATTATCTAATCTCTATAATTTGGCTCAGGCTAGATTTATTTTTTTTATATAGAGGGATGCCCAATTAGTATAAAACAAGCCAAATGTGAGTGAGCCAAGATGGTTTTAATAGAGTAAAAGCTTGGTTACGTATTCAGAATCTCCCATTGAAATGCATGGATGCTAGGGTGCCAGGTTTGATGCCATATTATATGAACAATATCATTTGGCTCAGGCCAGATTTTGTTTTTTTTATATAGAGGGATGCCCAATTAGTATAAAACAAGCCATATGTGAGTGAGCCAAGATTGTTTAATAGAGTAAAAGCTTGGTTACTTATACATAATCTTCCATTGAAATGCAGGGAAATTAGTTTACCATGTTTGGTGCAATAATATTATTTGGATATGGCTAGATTGAATTTTTTTATGTAGAGGGATGCCCAATTAGTATAAAACAAGCCAAATGTGAGTGAGCCAAGATGGTTTTAATAGAGTAAAAGCTTGGTTACTTATTTAGAATTTCCCATTGAAATGCATGGATGCTAGGGTGCCAAGTTTGGTGCCATATTATTTGATCAATATCCTTTAGCTTAGGCTAGATTTAATTTTTTTATATAGAGGGATGCCCAATTGGCATAAAACAAGCCAAATGTGAGTGGTCCAATATTGTTTTAATATAGTAAAAGCTTGGTTACTTATTCAGAATCTCCCATTGAAATGCATGGAAATTAGGGTACCAAGTTTGGTGCCATATTATATGATCAATATCATTTGGCTCAGGCTAGATTTAATTTTTTTTATATAGAGGGATGCAAAATTAGCATAAAACAAGCCAAATGTGAGTGAGCCAAGATGGTTTTAATAGAGTAAAAACTTGGTTACTTATTCAGAATTTCGCATTGAAATGCATGGATTCTAGGGTGCCAAGTTTGATGCCATATTATATGATCAATATCATTTGGCTCAGGCTAGATTGATTTTTTTTTATAAAGAGGGATGCCCAATTAGCATAAAACAAGCCAAATGTGAGTGAGCCAAGATGGTTTTAATAGAGTAAAAGCTTGGTTACTTATTCAGAATTTTACATTGAAATGCATGGATGCTAGGGTGCCAAGTTTGATGCCATATTATATGATCAATATCATTTGGCTCAGGCTAGATTGATTTTTTGTATATAGAGGGATGCCCAATTAGCATAAAACAAGCCAAATATGAGTGAGCCAAGCTGGTTTTAATAGCGTAAAAGCTTGGTTACTTATTCAGAATCTCCCATTGAAATGCATGGATGCTAGGGTGCCAGGTTTCATGCCATATTATTTGATCAATATCATTTGGCTTAGGCTAGATTTAATTTTTTTATATAGAGAGATGCCCAATTAGCATAAAACAAGCCAAATGAGAGTGAGCCAAGATCGTTTTAATAGAATAAAAGTTTGGTTACTTATTCAGAATCTCCCATTGAAATGCATTGCAATTATGGTACCAGGTTTGGTGGCATATTATCTGATCACTATCATTTGGCTCAGGCTAGATTTAATTTTTTTATATAGAGGGATGCCCAATTAGTATAAAACAAGCCAAATGAGAGTGAGCCAAGATGGTTTTAATAGAGTAAAAGCTTGGTTACTTATTCAGAATCTCCCATTGAAATGCATGGATGCTAGGGTGCCAGGTTTGATGCCATATTATATGATCAATATAATTTGGATCAGGCTAGATTTTGTTTCTTTATATAGAGGGAAGCCCAATTAGTATAAAACAAGCCATATGTGAGTGAGCCAAGATTGTTTAATAGAGTAAAACCTTGGTTACTTATACATAATCTCCCATTGAAATGCAGGGAAATTAGTTTACCATGTTTGGTGCAATAATATTATTTGGCTATGGCTAGATTGAATTTTTTTATGTAGAGGGATGCCCAATTAGTATAAAACAAGCCAAATGTGAGTGAGCCAAGATGGTTTTAATAGAGTAAAAGATTGGTTACTTATTTAGAATTTCCCATTGAAATGCATGAATGCTAGGGTGCCAAGTTTGGTGCCATATTATTTGATCAATATCCTTAGCTTAGGTTAGATTAAAAAATTTTATATAGAGGGATGCCCAATTGGCATAAAACAAGCCAAATGTGAGTTGTCCAATATTGTTTTAATATAGTAAAAGCTTGGTTACTTATTCAGAATCTCCCATTGAAATGCATGGAAATTAGGGTACCAAGTTTGGCCTCCTTTGGGCCTCGTCAGTGAGGTGCAGCCATATCCCTCTAAGCACATTGGGCAAGGAGTCCACGTCTGGTTTCCCCCATCACCCATAGGGAGACTATCCCCAGGGTCATATTTACATATGCAAAACAGAATGAGAAGCAGTCTGCCAGGAACGAACAGCAACATCAATAGCTTGTTCTATGGCCCGGTTGCCACCTGGTAGTAGCTTCTTTCTGCCCAATTGTGCTTTTCACAGAGGAAAACCTTCCTGTAGTATATCAGTCTGATCCCGCCGACATGGTCAGTCCAGCCCCGAAATACCAGGCAATTCTCCTCTGAACAAGGAACATGACAACCCCAGACGATCGTTTCGGCCTCCTTTGGGCCTCGTCAGTGAGGTGCAGCCATATCCCTCTAAGCACATTGGGCAAGGAGTCCACGTCTGGTTTCCCCCATCACCCATAGGGAGACTATCCCCAGGGTCATATTTACATATGCAAAACAGAATGAGAAGCAATCTGCCAGGAACGAACAGCAGCATCAATAGCTTGTTCTATGGCCCGGTTGCCACCTGGTAGTAGCTTCTTTCTGCCCAATTGTGCTTTTCACAAAGGAAAACTTTCCTGTAGTATATCAGTCTGATCCCGCTGACATGGTCAGTCCAGTCCCGAAATACCAGGCAATTCTCCTCTGAACAAGGAACATGACAACCCCAGACGATCGTTTCGGCCTCCTTTGGGCCTCGTCAGTGAGGTGCAGCCATATCCCTCTAAGCACATTGGGCAAGGAGTCCACATCTGGTTTCCCCCATCACCCATAGGGAGACTATCCCCAGGGTCATATTTACATATGCAAAACAGAATGAGAAGCAGTCTGCCAGGAATGAACAGCAGCATCAATAGCTAGTTCTATGGCCCGGTTGCCACCTGGTAGTAGCTTCTTTCTGCCCAATTGTGCTTTTCACAGAGGAAAACTTTCCTGTAGTATATCAGTCTGATCCCGCCGACATGGTCAGTCCAGCCCCGAAATACCAGGCAATTCTCCTCTGAACAAGGAACATGACAACCCCAGACGATCGTTTCGGCCTCCTTTGGGCCTCGTCAGTGAGGTGCAGCCATATCCCTCTAAGCACATTGGGCAAGGAGTCCACGTCTGGTTTCCCCCATCACCCATAGGGAGACTATCCCCAGGGTCATATTTACATATGCAAAACAGAATGAGAAGCAGTCTGCCAGGAACGAACAGCAGCATCAATAGCTTGTTCTATGGCCCGGTTGCCACCTGGTAGTAGCTTCTTTCTGCCCAATTGTGCTTTTACAATACAAAAGCCCTTTTAAGGGCCCTTGGTAGTTTATTATAGATTAGGGTTTTTTATTTTGGGGTGGGTTTTTTATTTTTTTAAAAGGGTATTAGAATAAGAATAATTTTTATTATTTTGGATTATTTTGTTTGTTATTTTTTGTAATGGTAGGTTTTTTATTTAGTGTTTTTTATTTTTTTGTAATGGTAGGTTAGGTTTTGTTTCACAGGTAAGTTTGTATTTATTTTAACTAGGTAGTTAGTAAATAGTTAATAACTATTTACTAACTAGTCTACCTAGTTAAAATAAATACAAATTTACCTGTGAAATAAAAATAAAACCTAAGCTAGCTACAATATACCTCTTAGTTATATTGTAGCTAGCTTAGGTTTTATTTTACAGGTAAGTATGTATTTAGTTAATAATTGTAACTTTAATTTAGCTCTATTTTTTTATTTTACGTTATATATAGTTTAATTTAGGTTATTGCGATGTGGGGGCTGGCGGTTTAGGGGTTAATAGGTTTATTTAGTGGTAGTGATGTGGGAGGCCAGAGGTTTAGGGGTTAATAACTTTATTTAGTTGTGGCAATGTCGGAGAGCGGCGGAATAGGGGTTAATAGATTTATTATAGTGTGGGCGATGTTGGGGTGCAGGGGAATAGTGGTTAATAACTTAAGTATAGTGGCGGCGATATCGGGAGCAGCAGGTTAGAGGTTAAAAGTTTTATTTCGATGGCGGCGATATCGGGAGCGGCAGATTAGGAATTAATAACTGTATGTAGGTGGCAGCGATGTCGGGGGCGGCAGATTAGGGGTGTTTAGACGTGGGTTTATATTAGGGTGTTAGGTTTAAACTTAACTTATTTTGCCAATAGACATTAATGGGGTTGCGTTATGGAGCTTTTCATTCCGCGATCGCAGGTGTTTTTTTCTGACCCGCTCTCCCCATTGATGTCTATTGGGAAAGCGTGCACGAGCACGTCAAAACATCGCTTGTATTGTGTGCGGTATGGAGCTCAACGCAACCATATCGCACGCACAAGCCGGCTATTTTGAAACTTGTAATGGCTGCGCTACAGAGGGTGAAATAGCGCAACTTTTGTTGTGTTCGTTAAATTCCCTATAGTGCGCATAACTCATAATCTAGCTGAAAGTCTTGTACATCAAGGTCCACTGCTCTCATACAACCAATTTCATGAGAGGAAAGCTTGTCAATTATGTATTTTTGTAATGTTTTAAGTCTGTCACAGGTTAGAAAGCAACGTTATAAACAAGGATGGTTCATGGGGGCTGTGTTGGATCTCAGGGTTCTGAACAACTCCTTATCTTCAAGTTCAAGATTAAGGGGACGATTTATCATGGCCCGAATGGGGCCAAATATCCCTGTTTCCACGCGAGCCTTCAGGAGTTAAGAAGCAGCGGTCGGGTTGATTGACACCCCCTGCTAGCTTCACCAGAACTGCTTGTGCAATGATAAATGCCGACAGCGTATGCTGTCAGCATTTATCAATGTCTGGCGGACATTATTGCTACAGTGGATCATGTCCGCCAGACAAATGATAATTCGGCCCCTATGTCTCTTCTGCTTCTAATCAATCTAATAACACAGGATATATAACTTCTGTGACTAGATCTTTTGGGTGCTTATTTCACATCCCCATAGCAAATGTAGTTCTTGGCTTCTCAGCAGCAAGTTAGCATTACCAGTCTGCTGTACTTCCATTTGGTATTTGTATAATTTACAAATTAGAGAGACAAGTATAACCCAACCCATATTTGGCAAAATCCTTGGCTACAGCAGTCTTTTGAACTGGCTAACTGGCGGCCTAAGGGCTACATGCGGTCCTCTACACTAGTTTTTGCAGCTCCAGGGAAAAAACAGAAATAACAATGACTCACTGATAGCTCAGGGTGCGCTATATCAATATTGCAGGCCCACGCTATGACTAGCTCGCAATCTGGTATTACAAGTCCACGGAAAAAAATAATTACCATGTTTAGCATGGCCAAAATCTCTTTAGCGTACCATATACTTTTAATGCATAGAAAGCCCGTGATAAACATCGCTCATATTACAAATTGTAACTTATTTGGTAGGCTTGAGCTCAAAAATTACTAACGCCTAGATTTAGAGTTCTGCGGTAGCCGTCAAAACCAGCATTAGAGGCTCCTAACGCTGGTTTTTACCGCCCGCTGGTATTTAGAGTCAGTCATTAAAAGGTCTAACGCTCACTTTGCAGCCGCGACTTTTCCATACCGCAGATCCCCTTACGTCAATTGCGTATCCTATCTTTTCAATGGGATCTTTCTAACGCTGGTATTTAGAGTCTTGGCTGAAGTGAGCGTTAGAAATCTAACGACAAAACTCCAGCCGCAGAAAAAAAACAGGAGTTAAGAGCTTTCTGGGCTAACGCCGGTTCATAAAGCTCTTAACTACTGCGGTCTAAAGTACACTAACACCCATAAACTACCTATGCACCCCTAAACCGAGGTCCCCCCACATCGCCGCCACTATAATAATTTTTTTAACCCCTAATCTGCCGACCGCACACCGCCGCCACCTACGTTATACTTATGTACCCTAATCTGCTGCCCCTAACACCGCCGACCCCTATATTATATTTATTAACCCCTAATCTGCCCCCCTCAACGTCGCCGACACCTACCTACACTTATTAACCCCTAATCTGCCGACCGGACCTCGCCACTACTATAATAAAGTTATTAACCCCTAATCCGCCTCACTCCCACCTCAATAACCCTATAATAAATAGTATTAACCCCTAATCTGCCCTCCCTAACCTCACCGACACCTAACTTCAAGTATTAACCCCTAATCTGCCGACCGGACCTCGCCGCTACTCTAATAAATGTATTAACCCCTAAAGCTAAGTCTAACCCTAACCCTAACACCCCCCTAAGTTAAATATAATTTAAATCTAACGAAATAAATTAACTCTCATTAAATAAATTATTCCTATTTAAAGCTAAATACTTACCTGTAAAATAAACCCTAATATAGCTACAATATAACAAATAATTATATTGTAGCTATTTTAGGATTAATATTTATTTTACAGGCAACTTTGTAATTATTTTAACCAGGTACAATAGCTATTAAATAGTTAATAACTATTTAATAGCTACCTAGTTAAAATAATTACAAAATTACCTGTAAAATAAATCCTAACCTAAGTTACAATTAAACCTAACACTACACTATCAATAAATTACAATTAAACCTAACACTACACTATCAATAAATTCATTAAATACAATACCTACAAATAAATACAATTAAATAAACTAACTAAAGTACAAAAAAATAAAAAAGAACTAAGTTACAAAAAATAAAAAAATATTTACAAACATTAGAAAAATATTACAACAATTTTAAACTAATTACACCTACTCTAAGCCCCCTAATAAAATAACAAAGCCCCCCAAAATAAAAAAATGCCCTACCCTATTCTAAAATTAAAATAGAAAAGCTCTTTTACCTTACCAGCCCTTAAAAGGGCCTTTTGCGGGGCATTCCCCAAAGAATTCAGCTCTTTTGCCTGGAAAAAAAAAACATACAATACCCCCCCCCAACATTACAACCCACCACCCACATACCCCTAATCTACCCCAAACCCCCCTTAAATAAACCTAACACTAAGCCCCTGAAGATCTTCCTACCTTATCTTCACCACACCGGGTATCACCGATCCGTCCTGGCTCCGATGTCTTGATCCAAGCCCAAGCGGGGGGCTGAAGACATCCATCCTCCGGCTGAAGTCTTGATCCAAGCGGCGGCTGAAGAAGTCCATCTTCGGGCAGAAGTCTTCATCCTATCCGGGCAGAAGAGGACATCCGGACCGGCAAACATCTTCATCCAGGCGGCATCTTCTATGTTCTTCCATCCGATGACGAGCGGCTCATCTTCAAGACCTCCGGCGCGGATCCATCCTCTTCTTCCGACGACTAGACGACGAATGAAGGTTCCTTAAAGGGACGTCATCCAAGATGGCGTCCCTCGAATTCCGATTGGCTGATAGGATTCTATCAGCCAATCGGAATTAAGGTAGGAAAATTCTGATTGGCTGATGGAATCAGCCAATCAGATTCAAGTTCAATCCGATTGGCTGATCCAATCAGCCAATCAGATTGAGCTCGCATTATATTGGCTGTTCCGATCAGCCAATAGAATGTGAGCTCAATCTGATTGGCTGATCCTCCGGCGCGGATCCATCCTCTTCTTCTGACGACTAGACGATTAGGGTTAGACTTAGCTTTAGGGGTTAATACATTTATTATAGTAGCTGTGAGGTGCGGTCGGCAGATTAGGGGTTAATAATTGAAGTTAGGTGTCGGCGATGTTAGGGAGGGCAGATTAGGGGTTAATACTATTTCTTACAGGGTTATTGAGGCGGGAGTGAGGCGGATTAGGGGTTAATAACTTTATTATAGTAGCAGTGAGGTACGGTCGGCAGATTAGGGGTTAATTATTGTAGGTAGCTGGCGGCGACGTTGTGGGGGGCAGATTAGGGGTTAATAAATATAATATAGGGGTCGGCGGTGTTAGGGGCAGCAGATTAGGGGTACATAGGTATAATGTAGGTTGCGGCGGTGTACGGAGCGGCAGATTAGGGGTTAATAATAAAATGCAGGGGTCAGCGATAGCGGGGGCGGCATATTAGGGGTTAATAAGTGTAAGGTTAGGGGTGTTTAGACTCGGGGTACATGTTAGGGTGTTAGGTGCAGACTTAGGAAGTGTTTCCCCATAGGAAACAATGGGGCCGCGTTAGGAGCTGAACGCTGCTTTTTTGCAGGTGTTAGGTTTTTTTTCAGCTCAAACTGTCCCATTGTTTCCTATGGGGGAATCGTGCACGAGCACGTTTTTGAAGCTGGCCGCGTCAGTAAGCAACGCTGGTATTTAGAGTTGCAGTGTCGGTAAATGATGCTCTACGCTCCTTTTTTGGAGCCTAACGCAGCCATTCTGTGAACTCTAAATACCAGCGGTATTTAAAAGGTGCGGCCAAAAAAAAGCACGCGTAGCTAACGCACCCCTTCTAACGCAAAAATCCAAATCTAGGCCTAAGACTTTAGACGTAATGTCAGGGTTAGAATAAAAGTATAACAAACATCTACATATATATTAAATATAAAGTATATGTTTGCTGTTGAAATAAATGTATTAAAAAGTGTTTTAAAGGGATATGGTATATAACTGTTTGACATATCTAATATATGTAATTATATATAACTATATGTATACACACACACACACACATATATATATATATATATATATATATATATATGCAGTATAATAAAATGCATTTTCTTTTGAAAACTAAAAATGTGTGCTTTGGGGTTGCAGTGGGGAAGACAGCAGAAAGAGGGTATCCAGTAGGTTTGTGCATTCAGATCCCTCGTTTGGATCCAAATGCGGAAGCAAGCCAGATTGATTCTGGTGCAAGATCACCACATTAAGATCTGGATCTACATATCTATAAATGGTGATCTTGGACCGGAATCAATCTGGCTCAGAAAAGAGCCAAATATGGCACACTTTCGGATACGGTTCCTAACCAAGGATATTATCAAAAATTAAAGATTAATGATCTTTTTCTTCCCCAATAAAGGGCTAGATTATAAGGGGCGCTCTATTTTTAGAGCAGGATGCACTCGTTGGGTTAGTACGACTGAACATCTTGCATAAAGGGTTAAATAAAATGTGCATGAAACACAACAAAATACATTAAAATAAAGTGTTAAACTTATATAAACAGTTTCTGATAAAAATATTTTTTTGTTTTGTCACTTTTCAGTATTATTTACAAGGATATATGTTATATGCTCTCCGCTTTATCCTTTTTTTATTTTGATGTGGGCCAAAAATTATAAAAATAATATAACATCTGTTATTGGGAATATATTCCATAGGGTACAACAGCTTATAGGTTATTCATTCATCTTGCTAGTTCCCTTTTCTGATTTATCTGGTTTTCTTGGCAAGTCAGCTTTAGTAGCCTCTTCAGTTGTACTTGTTTATGTGAGTCATGCATTTATCTTGGTATGCCTTTTTTCATAATTAAAGGGACATTAAACTGATGCAGTATAACTGTAAAAATCTGACTGGAAAATATCACCTGAGCATCTCTATGTAAAAAAGGAAAATATTTTACCTCACAATTTCCACAATTTACCTCAGCTCACCAGAGTAAGTTCTGTGTAAAAAGTTATACTTCAGCTGCTGCCCAGCTGCAGGTAAAAAAAAATAATAATGAAGTAATAATAATAATAATGAACTGCAGCCAATCAGCATCAACAGTGCTAAGGTCATGAACTCTTTTACTGTGATCTCATGAGATTTCACTTAACTCTCATGAGATTTCATAGTAAACTTTCTTAACGGGACAGTCTAGTCAAAATTAAACTTTCATGATTCAGATAGGGCATGAAATTTTAAACAACTTTCCATTAGACATGTGCGGTTCGTTTCGGATTAATTCGGAAATTCGGTAAATTCGGTAAATTCGGAGATTCGGATCGATTCGGATTTCCGAATTAAAATACTTCCGAATCTACCGAATGAATCCGAAATAGCTGCCGTATCTCCGAATAAATCCGAATTAGCTCGTTAAAATTCGGCATTTCCCCATAGGAAACAATGGGAGTTTCGGCTGAAAAAAAACTAACACCGCAGCCCCATTGTTTCCTATGGGGAAACACTAAGTCTGCACCTAACACCCTACCAAACGTCAAAATAAATACTTTATCTTTTTGCAAGGCCATGTGAGTGACTTCCTCTTTGCTGCTTTATCTATACTCTTGAAGTGCACCCGGGGCAAGGAGAGCTCAAAGGAGCTATTTGAAGCTGGAGTGCTACTACACCTTCTACATATATATATATATATATATATATATATATATATATATATATATATATATATATATATATATATATATATATATATATATATATGTTTAGATATATAAAACATTGTACAATATATATACAAAGGGGTCAAACATTTGACTGTCACAGCGAAATATTGCATCAATGCCAGGGAATGCATTCAAATTAAATGTGGATTTTGGCTTTAAACTTCCTTGTGCACTGATCACTCCATTTATGCTGTACTTAAGTGCTCCATTTACCAAGTTCTGTCACCCCATTGAACAGATTACATATGTTGTGTAACCCTTGGGAACAAAACTCTCTGCACTCACACAATGTAAACTACACTACCTGTGTAAAACCCACACACACAACACAAGACCCTTGCAGAAAGGGAGCACTTATCCTAAAACCCACCACAATACTGAATTTAGGTCCACCCGCCAAAACTAATCTTTGCCCTAAAACCCTAATCCCCTATCCTAAGATCCCCTATCCAAGGGTTTTAATACTCTGGTTACAGCATTGTACCATACATTGGGAGTTTTAAACATAATCTTCAATTTTAAGCTGCACATCATCGCCTAATAAAATCTGCTAAAAGATTTTCTATATGCTTATATTCCTGTGTTGACTGGGCTCTATGGAACAATGCAACCATTTCTTTTTTAGAAAGTGTGTGTTTGCCCTCATCCATTGAGTAAGGAGGCCAATAAAAGGGACAACTTGACTGGTGTGGTAGGTGAAGTAGCCATGATGCATGTCTTCCTATGGTGGGGTGGGGTCTTAGTGCTTGGGTTCCATTGAGGATAGGTCTAGCACTGGGGATGTGGTGGGATGATTATGTGGTTGGAGGGTGAATAGGAATAGGAAAACATTGTGACATGAAAATACACATCAAAATTGTCTGACCCATAAAATCTGCTGGACTACTCACAAACTCAGCGGAACTAGGCCAAAATATAAAATTTTATCAAATGTGGTCTGGTTCCCTTCAAAATCCTCTCAAGAACTATCAAGGTATGTTAGAAATATGCTTTTTATGGTATTCATTTGTTTTTCATCAAAGCAAACACATCTACA